>NC_044995.1:9540367-9794550 GCF_008728515.1 Papio anubis | reverse complement strand
TGAAGTGGTGACGCTATAAAAGGGCTTTCAGCGTGAGGCAGCTGCAGGGCACAGAACGGAGAAACAGCAGAATCTGAAGACTGTGGTCAGGGCGCTTCGACGAGGAGCAACAAGTGCAGAGGAGGAACTGTGGGGTGGAAAGCGCCGACAGGGGCAGCAAGTGCTGAAACCTGTGGGGTGAAACCGATGGAGAACAGCAAGTGCAATGGGGTGGAAACCGACGGAGAACAACAAGTGCAAGGGAACCGCAATGGGGTGAAGCGCTCCGACGAAGGCTGTAAAGTCTGAAGACCTGCAATGGGGTGGCTTCCGATGGAGAACAACAGAAGTGCAGAGAGCCTGTGGCCCGAGGTGGGCAGAGGGAAATAGCGGGGGCCGCACAGCTGGGGCAGAGGTGAGCCTGAACAGCGTGGGGAAAGGTGTGAGGTGGCCCGGAAGGGGCCAGATAGAGGGACTTGTGCTTATAAGGCTTCTTCGTAGAATATCCCAGGCTGTCCATCTGTTCCCACTTTGCGAAGCTCTTTCTCATTGACACAGAAACTCATTCCAGTTCTCCAAAAATAGACATGTCCTACCCTAAGCTGAGCTTGGAGAGTGCCCTTGGACTTGGAACCCTGCCTTTGCCCTCAAATTGAATGGTTTAAGGTGGTTATTGTTTTCTCGCAGAAAATTTCTTGAGTGAGGGTTTCTCAGCCTGGGCGCTAGCCACATTTTGGGGCCGATCCTTTTCCTTGTGGGGCAGCTGCTGAGCGCTGCTGGGTGTGGAGCCGCCTCCCTGGCCTCCACCCAGCCGATGCCACTAGCCCCTGCGCCAGGTTATGACAACAAAAATGCCCTGGTTGGGAGTCACTGCTTTAAGCCAGCCCAGGTCCTAGAACACTACTGCCCTGAGACAGCCCTTTGGGGTCCAATCCTTCTGACAGGCGTGAGGGCTGGCACAGGGTCCTGCACCTGCATCCTCCGGGGCTGCCTCCTTACACCCCACTGCCGTCACCTTGGAATCCCACAGCCAGGGTGACCCCCTGCCGGCACCAGGAGCAGGTTCCAGAGGCCACCTGCAGGGCCAGGGTTTAACATGTAGCTGCTGGTCCAAGGGGAGGGACAAGGCCTGGTGCAAAGGGGCCTCTTGTGGCCAGGGACGCTGGGCAGTGGCTCTTTACCAGCCTGTCCAGGGGCATTTTAGTCTCGTGGACTGGGACCTCAGTTACCGCACCACTGGCCGAAATCAGCCCCCGGCCCAGGGCCTCGCCTTGGCCTCTGACCCTGAGACTCCCTGGCCCCCAGGTTGCTCCTTCAGGCTGGCTACGACCCGGAGCTCCGGGACGGGGACGGCTGGACTCCCCTGCACGCGGCGGCACACTGGGGCGTGGAGGATGCCTGCCGCCTGCTGGCCGAGCATGGCGGGGGCATGGACTCGCTGACCCACGCGGTGAGGGCCAGTGCCCAGGCTGGTGGGGGGCAGGGCGCGGGGAGGACCCAGCGCCTCCTTCATTGTCTGCTCCTGCTCCTCCCCCGACCCAGGGGCAGCGGCCCTGTGACCTGGCTGATGAGGAAGTGCTGAGCCTGTTGGAGGAACTGGCCCGGAAACAGGAAGACGTGAGTGTTAGGGCTGAGGGGCTTGTCCCAGACTCCCCATGTCCCCTCAACTCCTTAGAGGAGGGTGCAGAGGGGGTATCCCACCCCGACTTCTGACACCCACCACCCCAGCGATCTGCTCTTTCCCGCTTGGTGACCCAGCTCCAGCCCCAGCCTCAGGAGAGACCCCCAGCTGGGGCAGGATAGAGATGGGGCTGCAGAGCTTCCTACCTGCCTGGTGGGGAGGCAGCAGAAGGATCTGGACAGGGTTGTCTGACACTCAGACAAAATAACAAACCAACTCAGCGCACCTCATCACCTCAGGGTGGCCCTTGGCAGCAGCCATGTGCAGGACTGTCCTAGACTTAGGCTGGGCTGGTCACCCGCAAGGTGTCCCCCAGCCATCCCCGGGGCAGCCTTGCTGGGAAAACTTAGAGTGAAGGAGTGAAGGGCGTGAGCCCTGGCCAGACTGCCTGGGTTGGAATCCTGGCTCTGCCATAGATCTGCCGTGAGTCCCAGCCAGCCACTTTCCTCTCCAGGCCTCAGTTTCCTCATCTGTCAAATGGGAATGGTATGGTGCACACCTGTATGAGGGGTCGTGTGTGACATGTGGATTGTGCTGTCAGGAGCTCGGGAGTACGTGCCACGGGAAGCACTAGAGCCACGCCAGCGTTCAGTGAGCTCTGTGGGGTGACAGGAAGCTCCCGAGGCCAGGCCTAGGGCTTCTGGTGCGTGGGCAGCAGAGTGGAGACAGCTTCCTTTTTTGAAAGGTTGGCAGGAGCAAGGTGGAGGCTGACGGATGTAGGAGAAGAAGGTCTCACACAGTCTGGGGGGCAAGTGTGGGTGCCCTAAGGTGCCCAGGGAGGGGAGTGTAAAGCAGGGCAAACCCGGGAGGACCATGAGTGCCAGGCGAGGAGCAGGGTGACTTTTGCCCTGAGGGTGATACGGCCAAGGGGGGTTTAATGGGTGGGGCAGGATCAGCTTAGGTGGCCCAGATATGAGGGGAGCCCAGCCTGGGAGCATCTGGGGACAGTTTCTAGAAGACGTGAGTACTACAGCACTAAGAGTTTGCTAGAAGGGCAGGAATGAAGGGCCCTCCCAGTACTCCTGGGCACCACATGCAGAGGCCCGAAGGTGTGAAGACGGTGGTGAACTGTGTGGGGAAGGTGTGAAGACGGTGGTGAACTGTGTGGGGGAGGGCTGGGGGCCTGGACTCCTGGAGTCTGAGGAGGGAGCTGGGGCCTGGACTCCTGGGTCTGAGGGAGGAGCTGGGGGGCCTGGACTCCTGGGTCTGAGGGAGGGAGGGGCTGCTTGGGGACCTGGACTCCTAAGGTCTGAGGGAAGAGAGAGGAAGCTGGGGAGTCCTGAACTCTGGGTCTGAGGAGAGGAGGGCTGGGGACCTGTGGACTCCTGTGGTCTGAGGAGGGAGGGGCTGGGGTCTGGACTCCTGGGTCTGAGGGGAGGAGGGAGCTGAGGGCCTGGACTCCTGGGTCTGAGGGAGGAGGGAATGGAGTCTGGACTCCTGGGCCTGAAAGGGAAGGAGGGCTGGGCTGACTGGCATCCCTGACTGTGCACTGCCAGGGTGTGACTCCTGACGGTACAGGCAGAAGAGAGAGTCTGCAGGGAAGGCCCCAGAGTCAGAGAAGCTGGCGCAGAGCCTGGTGAGAGGGGTCAGCGAGGGCGCGTGGGGTGGTGCGGGATGTCCTGGTCCCCTGACTCACCAACCCCTCCCGACAGGACCCTTCCCGGAGGCCCCGCGTCCCTGGAGTGGAGAACTCCGACAGCCCTGCCCAGAGAGGTGAGGTCTGCTCTCTGGGGGAGGTCATTCCCCGGGAATCATCGTCTCTCCGAGTCTTCCTGCTTTCCTGGGGGCTTGACCCGGGGACCCGGGCCCCCAGAGGGCTCTCTGGAGGTGCCTGGACTGATTCCTGCCCCTCCCCCAGCAGAGGCGCCTGACGGGCAGGGTCCAGGACCGCAGGCGGCCAGGGAGCCCCGCAAGGTCGGAAAGGAGTGGAGGGGGCCTGCGGAGGTGAGGGGGGCTCAGGTGGGGCCGAGCTGGTGCAGAGGGTGGGCCGGAGGGCGGGCAAAGCCCCTCCCATACCCACTAAAACCCCTCCTATGCCCATTGAACCCCCCTCTACCTGCCCACAGGGGGAGGAGGCGGAGCCGGCTGACCGCAGCCCAGAGTCCAGGTAGGGGCGGGGTGGGAGAGGTGGGGCCTGCGTGCGGCCCGGGCCGGCCCCTGATGCGCGTTCCGCCCCCGCCCCAGCACCCTGGAGGGCGGCCCCTCGGCCCGCAGGCAGCGGTCACAGCGGGACCTCCACCCAGAACCTGAGCCAGAGTCGGAGGAGCAGGACGGAGGCTTTAGGAAGGTGTGATCCCACCCCTCCTTTGGGGCTCCGCCTGCCGGGTGCCCACCTCCTGGCTTCCCCGCCCCCAGCGTCGCCCCTGCCCTCCACCTGACCCTCCTCCGCCTGACCCTCCTCCACCCGACCCCCAGCTGTATGCAGAGCTGCGCAGGGAGAACGAGCGGCTTCGCGAGGCTCTGACCGAGACCACGCTGCGGCTGGCGCAGCTCAAGGTGGAGCTGGAGCGGGCCACGCAGGTAAAGGCGCCGAGGCCAGGGTCACCAGAACTGGCAGGGCCGCCTGGGTGGGGCTCAGACTGTTGGGAGGCAGAGCCTGGCCTGGAGGGGCCGATGGGGCTTCGCTCCACCTGAGGGCCTGGCCGAGATCTCGGAGGCGGCGTCTGAGCAAATGGGGGTGGGGCTGTGGGCCTGCTGGGGGCGGGGCCTGGCCCATGGGGCGGGGCTGGTGGGCTGCCTAGTGGGCGGGTGGGTCCCCAGCAGGAACGTAGGACCCCTCCTCAGGGCAGTGCTGGCTTCCCCTGCTGACCCCTGTGCTTTCCGTGTCCTCACCAGAGGCAAGAGCGCTTCGCTGAGAGGCCAGCCCTTCTGGAGCTGGAGAGATTCGTGAGTAGGGACAGTGGGGACGGGAGACAGAGGCGTTCCCAGCCTCACATCACTAAGTTTGGACCAAGAGAGCCACATTGCCCTTCCCAGCTGGCCCCTGGCCTTCCCCTGTCCTCAGCCTCACTCGGTTTCTGAACTTTCCCTGTTCATTCCAGGAGCGCAGGGCCCTGGAACGCAAGGCCGCAGAGCTGGAGGAGGAGCTGAAGGTGGGGGCTGTGGGGGCTGTGGGGGCTGTGGGCAGAGGGCCAAGGGTGGGCGGGGGCGCAACCCACCAGGGCTGCCCAGCTGACCCTTTGCCGTCCCCCAGGCCCTGTCTGACCTCCGCGCTGACAACCAGCGCCTCAAGGATGAGAATGCAGCGTTGATCCGCGTTATCAGCAAACTCTCCAAGTGACCTGGAGGGACTTTCCCGCACCCGTATTTATACAGCTGCTTCTGCCACACGCACCCCTTCCCCCGTGTGAACACGAGTGACAGGGCTCCGGGGGAAGTCTCAGAGAAGCCATAGCCCCCCTGGGACCTCCGAACTGGGAGGGGAGCAGAGTCCCCAGGAGCCAAGGGGGCCACCCGAGGCCAGGATGGAGGTGGGAGGCCGAGCCAAGTAGGGGGACGTTGCCAGAGGGGACCAGGGCCAGAGCCGGGACTAGGAAGGAACTGAGGACCAAGAAGTGCAAGGACCAGTAGCCAGGACCAGAGTGGCCGCCTGGAGGTCCCCCTCTCACGTGTGATGCCACCCCGTCACCCCCCCTCCTGAGCAGGGATCCAAGACTGTGCCGAGAGTCCTGCCGGCCTCAGCCAGGTGGGCCTGTATATAGGGTCCATGTGCAATAGGGAGGGACGTCTTCTATTTTTTGCTGCCCCCTCCCCGCCCACTGTCTGGGGCAGGGGGAGAAGGTATTTTCGAGATAAAGCACAGGCACCACAAATAAAAGTCGTGAAGTTGCCACTCAAGGTCTGTGTTCCCAGCCAAAGGGAGGGCGCCGTTTCCTGCTTCTGTGCTGGGGGGCTGTGCATGTCTGTGACCAAACCACTGGGCCGCTGGGTGGGGTGCCGAGGGGTGGGCTGGTGCTTGCTCACCTGTGTGGCAGAGGAGCTTCAGGATGAGCCCCCAGCGGGAGTGAAGGCTCCAAGACGGAGCCGGCGTGATCACAGGCAGGGGGCTGAGGGGAAGTTGATGGGGGCAGGAAGGATCAGCGGGCAAGACCTCGGGCCAGGGATATGGAGCTGCGGAGCTTGGGTTTTGCCATCAGTGTCTTTGGAACAGATTTAGTCAATTGCCAACATTTAACATTTGGAGTAATCTGTGTATAAAAATCTGGAATTCCGGCTGGGTGCGGTGGTTCATGCCTGTGATCCCAACACTTTGGGAGGCTGAGGCAGGCAGATCATTTGAGGTCAGGAGTTCAAGACCAGCCTGGCCAACATGGTGAAACCCCATCTCTAGTAAAAATGCAAAAATTAGCCAGGCGTGGTGGCAGGCGCCTGTAGTCCCATCTACTCTACTCAGGAGGCTGAGGCAGGAGAATCGCTTGAACCTGGGAGGCAGAGGTTGCAGTGAGCCGAGATCGAGTCACTGCACTTTAGCCTGGGCAACAGAGTGAGACTCCATCTCAAAAAGGGGGGAAAAAGGAATTTTGACTTCTTTTGAAAAAACAGGAATCTGTGACAATATGAACTCTTCAGTCCTGCATAGCCACAGTTGACTAGAGCTGAGTAGGAGCCATCTTCTGAGATGAGGCATTCATTCATTCATTCAGTAATTACTGTAACACCAACAGGAAGAACAGGACTTAGTAAGTACAGTGTGACTGATAATTACTGAACAAAACAAAGATCCAATACTTTTAGGAGGGGAGCATCCAATGTTAAAATAAATGTATTTCAAGGCGGCAGCGCTCTGGAGAAAAGAAGGGGGTTGGGAAGGCGGGTGCGTGTGTGTGCACATGTGTT
Organism: Papio anubis; assembly: GCF_008728515.1. Taxonomy (NCBI): domain Eukaryota; kingdom Metazoa; phylum Chordata; class Mammalia; order Primates; family Cercopithecidae; genus Papio; species Papio anubis. The sequence goes on along the minus strand of NC_044995.1, from coordinate 9,788,054 downwards.
TTGAATAGAGTGGTCTAGGCAGGCCTCACGGAAAAGCTGGCACAGGTAGAGGCTTGAAGGTGGTGGAGAGGGAGCTGTGTAGTGACGGAAGGGTGCTCTGGATGATGAGAGCTGTGTGTGTGGAGGCCCTGGGGTAGGAATGCACCTGATGTGTTGCAGGAAGCTGAGGAGCTGGAGAAAGCAGGGAATGAGGTTCGAGAGGTCACGGCGGCTGTGTGGGGACTTGGCCCTGGGAAGGGCTTGAGCTTTGAGGTGAGAGCCCTGGGTGGCTTTTGGAGCATGGCCATGGCCTGACTTAGGTTTTAACAGGTCCCTCTGGCTGTTGTGTGGAGAACAGACTGGGGGTTGGTGGTGAGGATTGGGGAGACCAGCTAAGGGGCTACTGGTAAAATCCCGGCAAGAGAGATGGTGGCTCTGGCCAGGGTGACGGGAGTAGAGATGGTGAGAGATGGTCAGGTTCTGAGAATATTGGAAGATGCAGCTGCCAGGATGTTCAAACAAGCTGGCCTGTGACGGGAGTAGGGCTGAGGCCCAGCTGGCTCACTTGGTCTCTTGTCAGGTTCCTGCAGACCTTTCAGTTTGCAGCGTGGGTGGTGTGAGCCCCGGGGGCTTATTGGGGAGGGGAAAATGGAGCAAGGAGGTTTGGGGGAATTGCCTACCTTTCCGATTCCCCTGTTAAGAATGAGTGGTGGGGCCCCGGGCAAGTGGTAGAGGGGCTGAGAGTATTCTGGGCAGAAGCGACCACATGAACCAAGCCTGGCAGCAGGAGGAGGGAGCTGAGCCCTGTGGGGTCGAAGCCGGTGAGCCAAGTGGCAGCCTGCGACTGCCAAGCTGGGGCCTGGGTTTTGTCTGGTGGGCCATAGGGAGCCAAGGGAAGTGTGTGAGTAGGATCTAGGGACGGGGCAGATAGGGGAAGGACTCTTGGAGATCCAAAGAGGAAGGAAGGAACCGGAAGGAACCAGGCAGGAGTTGGCAAAGTGGGGACTGAGAACCCCTGCCTGCCCCAGGAGGATCTCTCTGATCCTTTCCCATCTTGGAGGGCGCCACCTGGTGCCCCAGGTTGGAACAACTCGGGGACAGGCTTGAGGCCCATAGGCCCGCAGTAATCTGGGGAAGCGGAGCCACGGAAGAAAGAGAAAGGACCATTCTTCCCAAAGGCAGAGAGTGTCCAGTCTGGAAACGGGGGGATCCAGAGAAAAGCAGACCTTACCGGCCACCTGGATAATGGGGAAAAGAATGTTACAGGGCTTGCCAGAGGGGAAAGGAGCTAGTTCTTGAGGGAGTAGGAAGTTTTCAGTTGGCTGCCATCTCCCAGGACAAAAAGTGACCAGAAAGCTGTGGCATGCTGGGGAGGCCGCCAGTTCTACCTGGCAGGGCCATGGCAGGAGGTGGGGAACTAGCTTCGGGGATGAGGGCAGGCTTCGCCACAGTGAGTGAGTGAGCTGAATAGGAGGAGTTTGCCAGGCGGGGAATGGCTGTTTCGGCCAGCAGAGACAGCAAGTGCAAACCGCAGAGGTTGAAGGGGCTTGGGAGAGTTTGGAGAAGGGCAGGGCCAGGATGCAGGAAGGAATGAAGTGAGAACCTTGGTTCTCAGGGAACCAAGGGAGCCGCGAGCCAGGGAAACCCGAAGATGGGGCAGGCTGGACTTGGCTGGCTAGGAGGTCAGGAGGGAGCCTGGTTTGGGACCCGGGGGATGGAAAGGAGGGTTCGGAGAGAGAAACCAAAGAAGGTGGAACATCTTCCAGGTTCCTTGAGGCTGTGACTGGGGCAAGGGGAAGGTTTCTGGGCCCCCTGGTAGCCAGGTAGAGGACAGCAGTTGACACACCATCTGCCAAGTAAGGAGGCTGTTTATAGGCTGGGCGGCATATTACAATGCTCAGGGCTCTACTGCACCCTCTCGGGGGTCTGCTAGCGCTTTCCGTAGACTGTCTCCACGCCCTCCCCACTCACAGCCAGTCCAGATCTGCCCCGGAGGGACTGCAGCAAGGATTATTCAGTCTGTCCACGGGGATGGGGGAAGACCGGGGCCGGAGCAGATTGGCGGCCATCCTTCAGAAGATCGACTTCTGCTATTGAGGAGTCTGAAGAGTCCGTTCTCACACGGGGTCTGGTCACTCTTTGCGAAGGGCGCCGGGCAGGTCAAATGACCTCCGTTTCCATCCCGCCTTCCACCTTCTTCTTTTGCTTCTCCATCACTGCCTCCAGCTCTGACACTTTCTCTTTGTCCTGGAGGGCGGGGTGGAAATCGCTTTGTCCTGGTGTCCGAGCCCTCGGCGTCCCAACCCCACCCAGACCCAGGGACCAGCGGCCCGGCTCACCTCCAGCAGGGCGCGCTGCACGGTGACCTGGCTGTACACACGCGCCCCCTCCTCGGGGCTCACCGCCCGCAGCTCCTCCTTCTGCAGCGAGAAAAGCTGCGCCCCAGTCAGCACACCCAGCGCGTCCACGGTCCTGAGCGAGGGCAGCCGGGGCGCAGTCAGGCAGGTCGCCGGATGCCCCAGCCCCCGTCACTCATGTCACGCCCACCCGGCGATGATCCAATCAGAACAGCTCCGGGGGGTAGGGCCGACACACCCTGAACCCCACCCACCAATCACAATGTGCCACCCAGGGGGCGTGGTCATATGCTTTCGAAGGGTGCGGGATTTCCCTAAGGAATCCAGTCGGAGTCTGAAAACACATGGCAATCACAGCCTGCCACTGGATGTTGCTACCAGACAGACCTTCACTTCGGGCTAATCCCGGCTCCCTGTGGTCTCCACGACTGCTGCCCCCCGACTCCCGGCTGATGGGAACGCTCCGCTCCCAGCCTGCGTATCAACCCGCGCCGAGCCGGCCCCCGCCCCACTCACCCGGAGCTAAAGCCCTTGGCCTCCAGCCAGGCTCGGACCTCGGAGGCGTCCGATTGCGGGCTGAGCTGCGGTTCCGGAGCGCGGGGCCCTGGGACTGCGCGGCTCGGGCCCGAACGGCCCTGGGCCAGGCGTGCCTGCAGTTCCTCGTTGACAATGAGCATCTGGGAGAATTTCTCTGCAGGTGGGAAACCGGGAGGGAGGGAGTGGGGGCTCAGGGCGAGGGGTCCTGGGGCCAGAGGGCGGGGGGGTGCTCCAGCCTCCCCAGAATGGGGCAGGAGTCCATTTGCTCTTTCTGAGCCCCCGTTTCCCTGCCTGGAAAGCAAGGATAAGAACCTCTCCCCACAGCCGGCGTCCCCACCACTCACCCTTCTCGCTGGGGTCCAAGCTGTTGAGGCTATCGCAGCTGTCCCAGCGGGGCCGAGCCAGAGCTGGAGGTGGGGCTGGGGCTGGGGCTGGTGGCGGAGGAGGAGTGCTGTTCTGAAAGGGAGGAGAGGAGAGCACCTGGGTTAGGGAGAGGAATCAGAGTCCCAGCCTCTCCCCTTTCTGGAGATGCATTTCTGAACCCCCAGTCACCACCTGCACCAGCACTCTTGACAGCTGATCCCCACGCCCCTTGTTCCCAGTATCTGGTCCCAGCCTCTCCTCCCTCAAGACCCCAGCGTCTGCGCCGGCTCACCAGGCTGCGGGCAGAGCTTTGGCAGTGGTGCAACCGGGGTCCGGGGTGGGGTGTCAGGATGTTATAGGGCACATATCCCTCCTGCCCCGCTGGGTCCCGAACCTTCCACCACTTGCGCCTGTCATCCAGGACCTGCGTGCGGTAAAAGGCAGAGGGTTCAGAGCCTGCATCTGCAGCTAGGGCTGCCTAATTCCTGCCCCTCAGCCTCCCACTCCTCTAACCTCCAGTACGTCCCGCTGCTTGACTGACAGCTCACTGCTGTTGCGGGCCTGGAAGTCATAATTACACAGGACCCATTTTCCTGCTGTCTCTGACTCCAGCTGAGGCTCAGATTCTGGCTCCAAGTCTTGGTGACTGAGGAGAAGCAGGAGGGTTGGAGATAAGGAGGCAGCCAGCCCCATTGCTCAGGGGTGCAGGGTGCTGGTGTGAGCTAGGGTTAGAGCCAAGCAGGGGGCACAGCAGGGGCCAGGTTAATACTGTTAATAGAAATTTGAAACGAGAATAACAGCCTGAATATGTTTTGCCCCCTCCGTTGTTTGGCATTGTGCTGTAGGCATATGCAGTGGGTACTATCCCATCATCGATTCCATTTTACAGAGGAGAATGAGGTTCAGAGAGATAAAACCACTTGCCTACATCAGACAGCTAGAAACAGCTGTCATTTATTGAGCATCTAATAGGCACTGGGCTTAAATATCATAACTCATGAGCATAATAAAAACAATAGCTATGCCGGGCACGGTGGCTCACGCCTGTAATCCCAGCGCTCTGGGAGACCGAGGGCAGATCACAGGGTCAAGAGATCAAGACCATCCTGGCCAACATGGTGAAACCCTGTCTGTACTGAAAAATACACAAATTAGCTGGGTGTGGTGGCGCATGCCTGTAGTCCCAGCTACTCTGGAGGCTGAGGCAGGAGAGTCGCTTCAATCTGGCAGGCAGAGGCTGCAGTGAGCTGAGATCTCACCACTGCACTCCAGCCTGATGACAGAGTGAGACCCTGTCTCAAAAAACAAACAATAGCTACCACTTCTGTAGCACTTACTATGTGCTAGGCACTGTCATGTATATTAGTTGATTTGAGCTTCATGACAACCGTTGGTAGAACCATGAGTTTGGACTCCCCTCTCCCCGCCCCCAGTTTCTTCCTCCCCCAGAGACCCTATTATCTTCTCCATTTTCACAGAGGAGGAAGCTGAGGCACAGGGATGTAAAGGTCACAGGTGGCATCGCCAGCCTGGGACCAGGGCAGTACGTGTCTGAATAATGCTGCCCTCCGTTGCAGGCAGCTGGACTTGAACTTGAACATGGTCACAGCCTTGAGCCTTGAACTGCTAGTTCCTACAACACCACAGACTTCTCACTGTTCCAGGAAGGGATAACCATCATTCCCAGTTTCCCTGCAAAGAACTTGAGGCTCAGAGAAAGTGACTTGAAGCTGTGAACAGGGAGGGGGGTTGCGATATCAGGCAGCTGGGGGCAGGGGTGGGATTTCAGCTCTGACTCCCAATAAGAGGGACCTCAGCCTGGATCAGGCCTACCTGTGCAGGGGGGAGGGGGGGTCTTCAGGGCCGCGGCACCCCCTGTGTGGGGCTGGCAGCTCCCAGCACGCTGTCCCTGCTGAGACCCTCTGCCCAGGCCCTCACCTAGACCCCCCTTTGTCTCCTCCAGCCTCACTGCTTTGTTTTCGTCTCCTCCCATGTTGTTTGCCTCCAATCTGCCCTCTATTTGCTCAAGGATCCTAGAGTTCTGGTCCATCTACTTCATTTCCTCCCCCAGGACCCAGAGTCTGAACCCCCACTGCTTGGTAGAACCTGACGTGGAATGTCCTTTTTTCCCCCAGGGACCTAGGAGTCCAGGTCTCAAGCTTCAATCTTATCCTTTTAACCCTTAAACCTTTTAACCCAGTCCGACACCCAGCAGTGACTTAGACAATTGCATTTGAGTGTCTGGAAAACCAAGAGGTTAATCACCCAGCCTTTACCCCTCTCCGGGGCCCAGAGATACTACCACTTCCTAACTTTCCCAGAAACTTGCCCCCAAGCCCTTGAAGTCCCAAGCCTGCTCCTCTGGGTCTCCAGGATCCCAAGCACCAGACTTGGGCTCTTCTTCAAAACCCAAAGGTCGAATTCCCCAGCCTCTCCCCTCCAATATCCAGGGCTCTGTCCTCGTAGGGAGCCCAGACATGGTGCTTCCCAGGCCCTGAGAAACCAAACTGCCTTCTTCCAGCCTTTTGGGGATCCAGAGATCCAACCTCTCAGACTTTACCCACTCCCAGCCCCTTTCCTCCCTTAGGCCCGGAAACCCCGGTCTCCATTCCCTCCTCCCTTGGCCCCAGAAGTCTGGATCCCACCCCCTCCCTCCCTGCTCCTCCCTCTCTCCCGGCCCCGGCCCGCCCCTTCACCATCTCACCCACCTGAAAAGAGCCAGGAAGACAGAAGGAAAAACACAGAAAAAAAGGGGGCGGAGTCAACACCGGGAGCCCCCGGGAAGCACCCCTCCTGGACCCCCTTGCCCTGCCCTGGGGCGGACACTCACCCATTGACAGCGACCTGGGGGGCGCTTTGCTGCAGGAAGTAAGAGAGTCGGGTCAGGCGGGGCCAGGCGGACCGGCCACGCCCCCACCCCGGACTTCCCAGCCTCGGCCCTGCTGTGTCGCTTGGGGCAGCTGGCTGCTCCCCTGAAAGCCTCAGCCTCACCTGCCGGCGCCTCCGCTCGTGCTGTAGCTGTTTCTCAACTGGGTCTTCCCAAGCGCGGCCCTGTGGGTCAGTAACCGGCGGCTCCCAGCCGCTGAAGAACTCGGGTCTGTATGGGGGTCCCTCTTCCGGGGGCAGCTCCAGCCTGCAGCCAGGGCCAGGGCCAAGAGCTCAGGGATCCTGGTACAGCCCCCAGCTGAGCTCTGTCATTAACTTCACTAAGTTTTCCCCTAAAGCTCGCTGTATCTAGCCCCGCCACTTTTCACCAAGTCCTGCCGGTACCTCCAAGCCCAACTCAACAGTAATTTATATTTCTAGGCCGGGTGCAGTGGCTCACGCCTGTAATCCCAGCATTTTGGGAGGCCAAGATGGAAGGATCGCTTGAGGCCAGGAGTTCAAGACCAGCCTGGGCAACATATTGAGACCCGCCCCCCACGCCCATCCATCTCTCTCTCTCTGGAAAAAAAATTGCCTTATCTAGCCTCTAAATTTCACCTCTGAGTCCAAATCAGGTTTTCCTTAAGCTCGGCTTCAGGTTCTGACCCTTTCCCTACGAAACTCCCAGCCCCCAGTGCACAGACTGTCCCATCGCCAAAGTTATAGACCAAACTTTCCAGAAGCCCCGCCCCTTCGCGTAACCCCGCCCCTGCCCCGTAGCCCCTCTATTCCTTTAAGCCCCACCTTTTCTTTCAATCTGATTGGTCTGCTGGTCTTAAATCTTTCCTTCATATTAATTTCTGGCCTTTCCGCCAATTGAATCTTGGCATCTGTCCTAAGCCCCGCCCCAACACAACGAAGCCACGCCTCCAACCTTTCCCTTTCCTCCTAGTCTCATTTTCCAATCATCATGCCACTCATCTCCCAGCCCCTTAAGCTCCTCCAATCACCACGCCCCCCGCCTCCCAGTCCCGCCCCTCACCCGGGGCGGGTCCACGAGTCCCCCAGCGAGGTCCAGAGCTCGTTTTCACGTGGAGTGACGTTGTCCCGCAGCAGCGCCACGGCATCCGACGTCAGGTGCGGCCGCCGCACGCCGCTCGCTAACTCGGGCCCCCCCGACGTGTTCACAATCTGTCAGGGGAGCGGGAGGGGGCAGGCCGTGCAGTCACACCGTCTGCAAGTCGAACCGATTCCTCCCGCCGCAGGGGGGCCCGAGGACCTGGGGCGGGTCTCACCATCTGCAGAGGCCCGAAAAGGAAGTGCAGCAGCTCCGGGGAGGAGGGGTCGGCGATGTTGCCGCGCAGCCGGGCCTGGGGCGTGGGGAGGGAGGTGGTTGTCGTGGGTGCGGGGACGGGGCAGCTTCGCCGTGCCCGCGCCCCGGCCCAGGGGCGGACGCGTCCTCACCAGCAGGCTGAAGGCGTACTTGATCTTCTGCAGCACGTCGGTGTACTCGGCCTCCGAGGGCGGCTTGGCCCGCAGTGTCAGCAGGCCCTCTGCGGGGGCCGACGGGCGCGGCGATGGGGACGCGGGGCCAGCACCAGGCAGGCAGAGAGAGAGGTGGACACCCGGTTAAGATGGCTGTGAGGTCAGCCCTGGTAAGTGGCGGGAGGGGAGACCCTGGGGAGAGGGGGGGCATCTGGAAGTGATCGGGAGGGGGGTTCAGATCCCACGCGGGGGTGCCCTTACCCCCAGCCGCTCGGCGCCGGGTCCTGCGGCCGCGTTCCCGATGCTCCAGCACCCTGGCCGCCTCCGCCGACTTCTGCAGCCTCGATACGAAGCTCTCTACGTCGTCGAACACGTGGTTCAGGATGTCCTGGGGGACAGAGGAGGGGGAAGCTCAGGGCTCCCGAGTTCCAAAACCATCCCCGTCGAAGCCCTGAACCTGAGCACCTAGACACGTCCCCAGACAGGCCCCGCCCCACACACCTGGCCACGCCCTACAACCAAGCCCCGCCCCCGCCCCGCCTCCATAACACCGAAGTCTGACCAGATTGACGGAGAACTCCCATCCCGCAGCTGACCCCGCCCTTCCACGCCCCAGCCCCGCCTCCAGCCATCTGGCCCCGCCCCCAGCCCCTTTCCCGCGCGGCTCACCACTTCCCGCTCCGCCTGCAGAACCGCCAGGTCAGGACCCCGGGGACCCAGGTCCGGGGAGGCCGGGTCAGCGCTGCTCGAGGTCCCCGCAGGCCCAGGCCTCTGCGCCTCCTCTGCCTCGGGAATGGGCTTCGCCTGGGGTCGCCCGCGGCCTGCGCCCCGCTCCACGGTGCTGATCACTGCGCGGACGGACGGACGGCGCTGCAGGGGCGGGGTCTCAGCGGCGGGCGAGCGGTCGCGCTGCAACTCCTCCTGCGTGGCCCTGCAGAGGGCGACGGGGACACCAAGGCTGGGTCCACTGAGGGGTCCATGGAGGGAGAAATCCGGGGCGCAGAACGAGACACACTGAGGCTCAAAGGGAGTAAACAAGTTCAACGAGGTAGGGAGAAATCCGATATGGGGAGGGGTAGCACCTCTCTAGAGTGAAACTGAGGGCCTGGACAGGGAACAGGGAAAAGAAGTAAGAGTTCTGGGAAGGAGTCAGCTCGTCTGGGAGATACAGACAAGACTCGACTAGGTTGTGCTTGACTCCATGCAAAACTTGCTCTGTTCCAGTCTGGTGTTGTAGAGTGAGGCACAGGGAGGGGAAACCGGCTTCCCAGAGACCCCGCCAACTTCTTCCCTCTCACCTGAGCGCCGCCGCCCTGCGCTCCCCGCGGCCCGAGCGGTAATTGTGCAGAGCCCCCTGGATGTCCTCTCGGATCAGCTCCGCCTGCCAATCACACATCAGGCCACGCCTCCCCACGCCGCACCCCCTTCCTACCCGGGCCACGCCCCTGGCCGATTTTTCTGCTCCGTCCCAGCCCACGTGCGGCCATCGTTCACGCCTATGGACCCATGCCCGTCCACACTCTGGACTCACCCCTCGCCCTACACCTGTCCCTGCCCCAAACCACGACCCCGCCCATGGAGACCCAGTCCAGGTGGTTTCTCGCCCGCATCCTCGTCCTGGCTGCTCCCCCAGGCCCTACTTGCCCATGTTCTGTTCATGTCCTCATCCCACCCTCATGTGCTATCTTGACCCTGGGTCCAGTCTCCTCAAACCCCACTCCCGTTCAGAACTTCCTTCCCAGGTCCCATGCCCTTCCTTGCTGTGATCCCGCCTTAGCCCTAGGCCCCGCCCCACCTAGAGGCCCCACCCATTTCCGCCCCTGCTCCAGGCTCCGCCCCCACAGCCAACCCGAACGCCGTCCGCTCACCCCAAGGCGCAGGCCCTGGAAGAAGTGCACGTCGGGCTGCGCGCGCTCGGGTTCCTGGCACACGAGCAGCAGCAGCGAGCGGCTCCGGCCGGGTGGCATCACCGCATCACAACGCACGATGGCGCCCAGCGGGTACGACTCCAGCTCCTCCTGCCGGGTGGGATGGCAGGGTAAACTGAGGCCCCGAAATGATGGTACTACTAAATGGCGACGGGAGTGTGGGCCAGCAGGTCAGGGCAACTTCACGCAGTTAGGGGGTTAGGGATAACACCCCTGTTTAATAGATGAGGCTATTAAGGCTCAAGAAGGGGGCTGGGGTCCCTCGCCAGAGTTCCCAGAGGAAGGACGTGCAGGAGCCAAGATTCACACCCAGACCCCCTGAAGTCCCTGCCCCAGACACTCCTCCCACCCACGTGCCCCCTGGCACCTTGGAGGCCGGGTCGAGCAGCGTGACATGGTCGGGAGACACTCGCAGCAGCATCTCCTGTGCCCAGACTCGGCCCTGGCTATCCATGACGGCCAGCTTCCTGGAGGCATCCTCCACGGTGTGCACGCCATCGTCCTCACCCAGGCAGAACGTCACCAGGTGCTGGTACGGACCAGGGAGACAGCAGTGAGGCCCAAGATGATGCCAGGTGGGCTCAGAATCCCCCAGAATAATCACTTTCAGCCTGAGACTAACCACACCTCCTCCAGGAAGCCTTCCTTGATCACCTGCTCCACAAATCAGCTCCTCCTCCCAGCGCTCTTTGTTTCCCTTTCATCAGAGTGACTAGCACCTGAGTCTGGCTTCTCACAGACTGGAGGCTCCTTGCGGGCAGGGAAGGAGTCTGGATTACAGCTCTCTCCTTCTAAATGCCTCCTCGGGTCTCCCGCTGTGCCCCCTGCCACCTCCATTAGAGCACCAGGCACCTCCGTGGGTTCCTCTGGACCTCGTCTACCCCCTCCTCATGCAGGGCTGTGTCTTGATTTGTCCCCATGGTCCCACTGTCCAGCACAACAGCTAGCCCGGAGAAAAGGCTGGCAGATTTGAGTGGACCCGAGGTCCCTGACTTCATATCCATGACTGAAGTGAGGCAACGGAGGTCCGTTTTACGGATGGGCAAACTGGCTTTCCACATGCTTCCTGCTTGGGGGCCCAGCTGCTTTCCAAAGCCCTATCTCCTGAGGCCACCTTTGCCCTAGAAGATGTCCTGGGGAACATAGATCCCAGACTCACATTGACTGGGTACTGGGATACATCGGCCATAACCACTGTGGGGTAACGCTTCCTCTGCTCTGCCAGGGGAGAAAGAAAATGAGCCTGGGAGTCCAGGCCCCCAGCCCCTCCTCCCTCAGACCCAGGAGTCCAGCCTCAACCCCTCCTCCCTCAGACCAAGGTGTCCAGAACCCCCAGCCCCACCTTCCTCAGACCCCCGTCCAGCCTCAGCCCCCTCAGACCCCATTCCAGACCCCATTCCCCCCTCCATTCCGCCCCTCCCTCCAGTCCCCTCCACCATTTCCATTGTCCTCCATTTAAACCCCTCCTCCCTTCAGACCCAAGTCCATTCCACCTTCCTCAGACCCCATTCCATTCCTTCCCTCCAGACCCCAGTCCAGACCCCAGCCCCCTCCTCCTCAGACCCAGGAGTCCAGCCTCAACCCCTCCTCCCTCAGACCCAGGAGTCCAGACCCCAGTCCCCCCTCCCTCAGACCCAGGAGTCCAGAGCCCCCAGCCCCACCTTCCTCAGACCCAGGAGTCCAGAGCCCCCAGGCCCTCCTCCTTCAGACTCAGGAGTCCAGGCCCAGCCTCTCCTCCTCCAAGACCCTGGATTCCAGGTCCTGTTTCTTTAGACCCAGTTCTATGGGCCTGGGGCTCCCTTGCCTCCTACTCACCATAGATAGACTTGGCACTTGGCTTTGGGGCAGCTTCTGGGCTGGTGAAGAAAAGAGGGATGAGTGAGACTGTGGAATTGGGGGCGGATCCTGCGGAAATGCCAAGCAGGGCAGCAAGGGCTTCATTATGAAGGTAATGGGGAGCTATGGAAGGGTTATTATTATTATTTTTACTATTATTGAGCAGGAGAGCTCAGAGCCAGAGCTGGACTTTAAGAAGACAGGTAGGCCGGGCGCGGTAGCTCACGCCTGTAATCCCAGCACTTCGGGAGGCAGAGATGGGCGGATCACAAAGTCAAGAGATCGAGGCCGGGCGCGGTGGCTCAAGCCTGTAATCCCAGCACTTTGGGAGGCCGAGACGGGCGGATCACGAGGTCAGGAGATCGAGACCATCCTGGCTAACCCGGTGAAACCCCGTCTCTACTAAAAAATACAAAAAACACTAGCCGGGCGAGGTGGCGGGCGCCTGTAGTCCCAGCTACGTGAGAGGCTGAGGCAGGAGAATCACTTGAACCTGGGAGGCGGAGGTTGCAGTGAGCTCAGATCGCGCCACTGCACTCCAGCCTGGCAACAGCGTGACCCCATCTCGAAAAAAAGAAGACAGGTCAGGCGGTGGTGCTGGGTGGTAGGGGGAGTGTGGTCTCTACCATGGCATAGTCCTGGATTCAAACCTTCTGTCTACTGCCTCCTTGCCATAAGACCTTGAGAAGGGGACTTAATCTCTCCTGCCTCGGTTTCTTTCTGTAACATAGTAACTATCTGGTAGGGCTGTTGGGCAAATTCAGTCAGATGATGCAGGTGAAGTATTTTGAAGCCTCAATAACTGTTATTATCATTCTTAAGATGCTGCCAGGGCTTAGCACACAGAAGTTGCTCAATAAATGGGGATTGTTACAATAGCATTAGTAGCATCTGAAGTAGACAGGGAATTATCTGTTTCCCCTCCCACCCCCATGGGCCAGGCGCTTCCCAGCCGCATCCCTCTCTGTCTCCTCTTGTCCTCGATTTCTTCCTAAGGTTACCTTTCCTAAGAATTCTTGGATCCCCACTTCCACGCACATAACAGAAGCTCAGAGATCAGGTGGCGTCAGGGGAACTGATAAACCCTTTTTCCCAAACTCCTGTTCCTCATCCCGCTCCTGCCAGTCTGATGTCACCAATTTGATTACCTCTGGGCCAGCGAACTCACTACCTACCATGCAGGTATTTTGACTCATCGCTCATTGTTTTTCTCCCTGCTTACTCTGGGGGACTTGAGTCTTCATTATGAACAGTCCTGATTTTCTAGCAAAGGGTTACTATTTACTAACAAGATAACAATCCCAACAGAGGCTCCTGTGAGCTGAGCACCGGCTGTCAGTGAGGTGGCCGGCTAAGTCCTGTAATGCACTATCCCACCAATGTTTCAAAATTGTCCCTGTGTCACAGAGGAGGGGCTGAGGCTCCAAGAGGTGATGTCCTTTGACCGGGGTTACATCAGCACGGAGTGTGAGGGCCGAGCTGGAGCTCAGGCCTGTCTGCTCTACAGTGGGGGCCCCTAACCCCAGGCTGGGCAGGGAGGAGAGTGGCTCTGGCTTCCTCCTGAGTGTCCGGGCTTGGGCCAGAGTCTGGGCTGCCAGAAACAGGATCTACGGGTGTGGGTGAGGAGGCGAGGGGAGGCGGGAGGCGAGGGGAGGCGGGAGGCGTGCTGGGGCTGGGGCTAGGGGCTGGGGCCTGGGGCCTGGGGGCCAGGGGCACTTACCCGGTGGCGGTGCTCATGGTGCTGAGTGGGAGCTCCTGCCCACCTGGAGGTGCCCTGGGAGCCAGCAAAGATGTGAGGGTCTGGCCAGTAGGCACCTCTAATTCCTACCCCAGCCTCACTCCCCCTCCCGGGCATCCAGGCCCAGTCCCTCCTCCAGACCCAGGGTCCAGGCCCCAGCCCCAGGTCAGGCCCCTCCCTGGTCCGGTCCAGGCCCCAGCCTTCCTCCCTCAGACCCAGGGTCGGGGACCCCTCCCTCAGACCCAGGGGTCCCGGGCCCCCAGCCCCACTCCTCCCTGGGCTTGGGGTCCGGCCCCTCCCTCAGACCCGTTGCCCCAGCCCCTCCTCCCTCAGACCCCAGGGTCCAGGCCCCCCAGCCCCTCCTCCCTCAGACCCAGGGTCAGGCCCCCAGCCCTCCACTCCCTCCAGACCCCAGGGTCAGGCCCCAGCCCTTCCTCCCTCCAGACCCCAGGGCCCCCAGTCCCCATTCCTGGAGCCCAGGGGTGGTCCAGGCCCCAGCCCCACTCCTCCCTCAGACCCGGGTCCAGGCCCCAGCCCTCCTCCCCTCGGGCCATTCCAGGCTTCCCCTCCTCCCCTCCATTCCATTCCACCACCCTCCATCCCACTCCCTCCCTCCAGACCCGCCCCCATCCCTCCTACCTCCAGACTCCCATTTCAACCCCTCCCTCCAGACCAGGGTCCAGACCCCAGTCCCCTCCTCCTTCAGACCCAGGAGTCCAGACCCCCAGCCCCTCCTCCCTCAGACCCAGGAGTCCAGACGCCAGTCCCTCCTCCCTCAGACCCAGGAGTCCAGACCCCAGTCCCCTTCTCCCTCAGACCCATTGGTCAAATCCCGGCCTCCTTCTCTCTGAACCCGGATCTCCTCACCTGCCTGCTCAGGCTCTGCCCTGCTCTCCGCTGTCCTTTCCGTTCCAGGCTGCCGGCCCCTCCTCCTGCTCCCTCCCAGGGCCGTCCTGCCTCCGCCTCCGCATACCTGAGCGTTCACCTGGCACAGCCTGGCTGGAGTGACCCAGGGGCGGGGCTGGCAGACAGATCCAGGAGGGGCTGACTGCAGGGGAGCCGGGAAACTAACTCTCTGCCTTGTAACAACAGAATAATAACAAACAGTAAATTTGATGTCACACTTGTTCACAGGTCAGAGTTGAAAGCTCTGTCTTTAAAACTCCCTTGAAATTCTAGCAACGGGAGGAAGTTCGAGGTTTGATTTCTGCTTGACAGATGAGGAAGCCGAAGGCTAGAGAGGTTCAACAACTAGTCCATTTCAGCACTTGGCTAAGGGAGGATTTGAACCCGGGGCTGACCTTCTGTCTCCAGGGCCAGTGGCAGTCCCCGTTCTGTGGACACCTCCTGTCCGTGGTCACTGCCTCTGCCTATGCCCTCAACACCCCCACCCCCACCCATCCCCTTCCCCCTTCCTTTGGAAATTTTCCTCCATGACTTCCCCCTGCCATTCTGACAAAAATTAGACTTAGCTCGATAAGTGCCTGGCCCAGCTCCAAGGATATCACAAAAATGAACAGGCTTCCCAGGCATAAACACCTTTCTAAAATCGCTTTTTGAGAACTCCCTCCATGCCGTAGAGGTTACTAGCAAAGCTTTCCACAGTATTTCTCCCCAGAGCCACGTGAGGGAAGTGTGTCTTGGTGGGAGGCTGTCTTAGTCTTACACATGAGAAAATGAGGCAGAGAAGGGTTAAGAAACTTGCGTGGGTGCTGTAATCCTAGCACTTTGGGAGGCCGAGGCGGGTGGATCATCTGAGGTCAGGAGTTCGAGACTGGCCCGGCCAACATGGCAAAACCCCATCTCTGATAGAAACACAAAAATTAGGCCGGGCGCGGTGGCTCAAGCCTGTAATCCCAGCACTTTGGGAGGCCGAGACGGGTGGATCACGAGGTCAGGAGATCGAGACCATCCTGGCTAACACGGTGAAACCCCGTCTCTACTAAAAATACAAAAACAGCAGGCGAGGTGGCGGGCACTGTAGTCCCATCTACTGGGAGGCTGAGGCAGGAGAATGAAGTGAACCTGGGGGCCCGAGGAGCTTGCAGTGAGCGAGATCCCGGCCACCACCTCCAGCCCTGGGTGACAGAGGCGAGACTCTGTCTCAAAAAAAAAAAAAAAAAAAAAAAAGAAACACAAAAATTAGCCAGTCGTGGTGGTGGGCACCTGTAATCCCAGCTAGTGAGGAGGCTGAGGCAGGAGAATCACTTGAACCCCGGAGGTGGAGGTTGCAATGAGCCAATATTGTACCATTGCACTCCAGCCTGGGTAACAAAGCCAGGCTCCATCTCAAAAAACAAAAAAACAGGCCGGGCGCGGTGGCTTACGCCTGTAATCTCAGCACTTTGGGAGGTCGAGGCAGGCGGATCACTTGAGGCCAGGAGTTCGAGACCAGCCCAGACAACATGACGAAACCCCATCTCTACTAAAAACACAAAAATTAGCCGGCCGTGGTGGCGGGCGCTTGTAATCCAGCTATTCAGGAGGCTGAGGCAGGAAAATCACTTGAATCCGGGAGGCGGAGGTTGCGGTGAGCCGATAATCGCACCACTGCACTCCAGCCTGGGCAACAGAGCAAGGTCCACCTCAAAAAACAGAGCCAAGCGTGGTAGCTCACGCCTGTAATCCCAGCACTGGGAGGTGGGCAGATCATGAGGTCAGGAGATCAAGACTATGGTGAAACCTTGTCTCTACTAAAAACACACACAAAAAAAATGAGCTGGGTGAGGTGACAGGCACCTGTAGTCCCAGCTACTCGGGAGGCTGAGGCAGGAGAATTGCATGAACCCAGGAGGCGGAGCTTGCAGTGAGCTGAGATCTCGCCACTGCACTCCAGCCTGGGCGACAAAGCAAGACTCCGTCTCAAAAACAAACAAACAAAACAGACTGGGCACGGTGGCTCACGCCTGTAATCCCAGCACTTTGGGAGGCCAAGGCGGGCAGCTTACAAGGTCAGGAGTTCGAGACCAGCCTGGCCAATATGGTGAAACCTCATGTCTACTAAAAATACAAAAATTAGCCGGGTGTGGTGGTGCGTGCCTGTAGTCCCAGCTACTCAGGAGGCTGAGGCAGGAGAATCGCTTGAACCCGGGAGGCGGAGGTTGCAGTGAGCCGAGATCATGCCATTGCACTCCAGCCTGGGCGACAGAGTGAGACGCTGTCTCAAAAAACAAAACAAAACCCCCCCCAAAAAACAAAAAACTACTTGCCCAAGATTACCTATGCAGTGAGTGGATGATGAGACTGTCAGACTCCAACACCCAGATTGCAGAGAGCAGAGAGCAGGGCACGGGACGGACCTGCCCATTCTTAGCCTTTTGCATGATCAGTGATTCCCACCTGGTTCCTGCCACCGCTGCCTCGCACCTGGACCATTGCAGTAGCCTTCTAACTAGTCTCCCCACTCCCTGCGAAGTCCAGTCTCCGTTCAGGGATCCTGTAGAAACCGAAGTCGGCTCATGTCATTCCTGTTTAGAATCTTCTATGGCTCCCTATTTCTCTGTGTATAAAAGCTGACATCTTGCAAGGCCTTAAGGGATGTGATTCTGATCTCATCTCTTCCTTCTGTGTGTCAGCACACCGGCCTCCTTGCTGCTCTTGGAACACCAAGACCCGGTTCTGCCTTCAGGGCTTTGCACTTGCTGTTCTCTCTGCCTGGAATGCTCTTCTTGCCAGATACCCTCATGCCTCACTTCCTTGCCTCCTTCGGTCTTTGCCTGAATGTCACCTTCTCAGGACTGGGTGACCACCCTGTTTCAAATGGCGGCATCCCTTACCTGACTTTTGTTTTTGATTTTTTTTTCTTTTTGAGACAGAGTTTCGCTCTTGTTGGCCACGCTGTAGTGCAGTGGTGTGATCTCAGCTCACCACAACCTCCGCCTCCCGGGTTCAAGCCATTCTTCTGCCTCAGCCTCCTGAGTAGCTGAGACTACAGGTGCGCACTACCACGCCCGGCTAATTTTGTATTTTTAGCAGAGATGGGGTTTCACCAGGATGGTCTCGATCTCTTGACCTCATGATCTGCCTGTCTCAGCCTCCCAAAGTGCTGAGATTACAGGCATGAGCCACCGTGCCTGGCAACCCAACTTCTTTGTAGTCTCTTTCCTCTCTCCCTACTTTATTTTTGTGTGGAGCACTTTTCACCTTCTTACCCATTGTATTCCTGGTTCATTTTGTCTGTGTCTCCTCTGTTAGAATGCAAGCTTCACAGGCCGGGCACGGTGGCATATGCCTGTAATCCCAGCACTTTGGGAAGCTGAGGTGGGTGGATCACTCAAGGTTGGGAGTTCGAGACCAACCTGGCCAACATGGTGAAACCCTGTCTCTACTAAAAATACAAAAATTAGCCGGAGGTGGTGGTGCACACCTGTAATCCCAGCTTCTTGGGGGGCTGAGACAAGAAAATCACTTGAACCCAGGAGGTGGACGTTGCAGTCACCTGAGATCACACCATGTCACCAACATGATAAAACCCAATTTCTACTAAAAATACAAACAATTAGCCGGAGTTGGTGGTGCACACCTGTAATCCCAGCTTCTTGGGAGACCAAGGCAAGAGAGTCGCTTGAACCTGGGAGGTGGAGGTTGTAGTGAGCCGAGATGATCATGCCACTGCACTCCAGCCTGGGTGACAGAGCAAGATTCCATCAAAAAAAAAAAATGCAGGCTTCACAAGGGCAAAGATTTTTGTGTGGTCAGTCCCCTACTTAATCTGCAGCACATGGAATTGGGTCTAGCACACAGGAATGTTGGAGAGATACTTGTTGAGTGAATGAGCTTTTGGCATTTGGTGCATTCATGTGCATTATTGCTTCATTGCTTCATTCAAGATATGTTGCCTCCACAGTCTATGCTGAGTGAGGCTGGAAATCAGAGAAGGCATGTTTTTTGCCTTGGATTGATGGCAATGAAGGAACAGAGAGAAAGAGATATAGTGTGGTCTGACGGCAGAGAGCCTTGGGCAGGTGTGGGTCTGAATCCTGGCTTTGCCACTGCATAATTTTGGAGATACTTATTGTGTGCTTATATCTTCTTCTCAGTACATCATAAATGTGTGTGTGCGTGTGTGTGTGTGTGTGTGTGTGCGTGCATAATCCTCACCATATCCTATGGAATGGGTCCTCTTATCCCCATTTTACAGATAAGGAAACAAAGGCACAAACAAGCTAAGTAATGTATTCACAGCCCCACAACAAATGCATGGAGGAGACGGTTGAACCCATGCCATACAGTTTAGACCTTTGCATCCTTTGATGCTACCCTATGCTGCCACCTTGGGATCCTGCTTTTTTCTAGCTGTGTGACCCTGGGCAAATTACTTAACCTCTCTGTGCCTCAGTCCTTCAACTGTAAAATGGGAATAACAATGTTGGAAGAATTTTTTTCTTTTTCTTTTTTTCTTTTCTTTCTTTCTTTTTTCTTTTCTTTTCTTTTTCTTTTCTTTCTTTTTTTTTTTTTTTTTTGAGGTGGAGTCTCCCTCTATTGCCCAGGCTGGAGTGCAGTGCCATAATCTCGGTTCACTGCAACCTCCGCCTCTCAAGTGATCCTCCTGCTTCAACCTCCCAAAGTGCTGGGATGACAGGCATGAGCCACCGCGCCCAGCTTATTAGGAGGATGAAGTGAGGTTGTAGAGAGTTGTCAATACAGTACCTGGCAAAGAGGAAACGCAAGGCCGGTGTTAGCAATGGCGAGGATGATGGCCTTTCTTCCCGTGCATGCTGCAAGGGAGGATACGAAGGGCTCTGCCACGGCCGGGAGAGGCTGCTGAGGGTCAGGACAGGCTGCCTCGAGGAGGAGGGCAGGCCAGGAATCACTTTGAAGGACGAGTTTGACAGCCAGTGTCAAATCCTAGAGGATGAGGAGTGTTCCAGGCCATGAAACTGCCTGAATGAAGGAGGGGGCTGCAGGGGTGGCCAGCGGGGCGAGACTGTGAGCTCCTGGCTACCTGGCAGGTGGTCCCGGTGTGTGAAGCAGCGGGTGGGGGAGGTAGGGGTGGAAGGAGGGCCCTTATGCTTCTCTTTCTTTGGCTTCTGCAATTCTGTGTCCTCATCACATTCATGCCACAAGTATTTCCTGTGCTTGACCCTACCTGGGTTGGGGTTTGAGGGAAGGAGCAGACCCTTTGCCCCATGGACAGAAGAGAAAACAGAGGCTCAGAGGGGGAAGTCAGTAGCTGAAGGTTACAGTGGCCCTGGGCTGTGACACAGATACAGATCTGACTGGGCCTGGGCTCATTTCTTCATGGGCAAGTGGAGAAAACTGTCTCATAGAAGCATTCGGTGTGGGTCTGAGGCCTCTTGGGTCTGAGGGAGGAGGGGCTGGGGGCCTGGACTCCTGGGTCTGAGGGAGGAGGGGCTGGGGGCCTGGACTCCTGGGTCTGAGGGAGGAGGGACAGCGCCTATCTCCTTGCTTTGGGGGTGGCGCAGGCGGCCCTCCAGGCCATGGTCTGGAGCAGCAGGTAAGACCGAAACCCGAGCCTCCACCCTAGTCCCAGGGCCCAGGGCCTCTTTCCTCCTTCTCTGGCCGCAAAGCAGGCCCCTCCCTCTCTGTAACCCACAGCAAATGCCTCCCAAATACCAGTCAAAGTGTCCACCCCTGCACAGTCTGACTCAGCCAGTCCAGGGCGGAGGCAGTAAAGCCCTGTCTTGGCAACTCACCAGGGAAATCCATCACCAAAGCACCTCTCTTCCCCCCTCGGCCTGGCTATTCTGTCATTGGCACCTGTTCTTGGGTGAGTGACAGGGCCCTGTGGTCAGGGTAGGGAAAGAGACCACTACTACTCCTGCTGCTCTCCTCCCCCCACCTTGCCTAGTTCACAAGACAGGAGGAAAGAGAGAAAGAAACAAAAGTAAGATAAATAGCCAGACAACCTTGGCACCACCACCCAGCCCTAGGAGTTAAAAAAAGTAATAATAATAACATCAACCCCTGGCCTAAGCTACTTGTGTTATCTGTAAATCCCAGACACTGTATGAAAAAAGCATTGTAAAACTTTTTGTTCTGTTAGCTGATGCATGTAGCCCCCAGTCACGTTTCCCACGCTTGCTTGATTTATCACGACCCTTTCACGTGGACCCCTTAAAGTTGTAAGTCTTTAAAAAGGCCAAGTATTTCTTTTTCAGGGAGCTTGGCTCTTAAGACGCACATCTGCCAATGCTCCCGGCCGAATAAAAACCCTCTTCCTTCTTTAATCCGGTGTCTGAGGAGTTTTGTCTGCGGCTCGTCCGCCTACAAGGGTTTGCCTCTATGCCCAGTCTGGGATAGCTGTCTTGGGGGGCTGGACTTTCTTCCCTGTCACCTAGGATGTCCCAGGAATGGAACAGACTTCTCCCCTGGGGCTTGAAGAGTTCACCCCTCCCCCATCTCCTCCATTATCCCCACCCCTACACCACCCCACGCGTAACCTCCAGTCTGTAGGATTTGCTGACAAATTCCTATGACAGCCAGGTGCGGTGCCTCGCACCTGCTACCCAGCATTTTGGGAGGCCATCACTTGAGATCAGGAATTCAAGACCAGCTTAGCCAACACGGTGAAATTCTATCTCTACAAAAGTAGCCGGGTGTGGTGGCGTGCGCACTTGTAGTCCCAGCTACTAGGGAGACTGAGGCAGGAGAATCACTTGAACCTGGGAAGCAGAGGTTGCAGCGAGTCATCGTGCCATGCACTCCAGGCTGGGTGACTGACTGAGATTCTGACTCAAAAAAAAAAAAAAAAAAAAAAAAAAATTCCTATGACAAGGAGAAAGGTCAGATTCCCTGCCAATGGGAGCTGAGGCATGTTCTTGAGAAGGGGGGAGGTTATAAATTAGATGGGGGCTGGGTCTCAGAGAGATATAGCTACTTACATATTAAATAATGACGCAGAGTGTGATGTCTCACACCTATAGTCCCGGTACTTTGGGAAGCGGAGGCAGGAGGATCCCTTGAGCCTAGGAGTTTGAAACCAGCCTGGGCAACATAGGAAGATTCCATCCCTACAAAAATAATTTTAAAATTAGCCAGGTGTAGTGGCATGCACTTGTGGTCCTAACTGCTTGGGAGGCTGAGGTGGGAGGATTGCTTGAGCCTGGGAATTCAAGGCTACAGTGAGCCATGATTGCACCACTGCACTCCAGCCTGGGCGACAGAGCAAGACCTTGTCTCAAAAAAAGTAATTAGGCCGGGCGCGGTGGCTCAAGCCTATAATCCCAGCACTTTGGGAGGCCGAGAGGGGCGGATCACGAGGTCAGGAGATCGAGACCATCCTGGCTAACATGGTGAAACCCCGTCTCTACTAAAAAATATAAAAAACTAGCCGGGCGTGGTGGCGGGCGCCTGTAGTCCCAGCTACTCGGGAGGCTGAGGCAGGAGAATGGCGTAAACCCGGGAGGCAGAGCTTGCAGTGAGCTGAGATCTGGCCACTGCACTCCAGCCTGGGTGACTCCAGAGCGAGACTCCGTCTCAGAAAAAAAAAAAAAAAGGTAATTAATTAATTCATTCAATACGTAGTTCCTGAGACAAAATGTGTGCTTTACTCTAGACCCTGCTGGTGTGCACAATTCATGGGGGATATGTGCACTAATGGAAGTGTGTCACAGGGCATGTGTGTCCCCAGAGAAAGCCCTAATCCAGCTTTATGGGTGGATGTATGAGACACAGAAGCCTTTCTTGGTTAAGGGATAAATGGATGGGGTTTTAAAGGATGAATAGGAGTTTGCCAAGGACAATGAAGCAACAATTGACATTCTAAGCACTGGGAGTGTCCTATGCAAAATCCCAAAGTGACGTAGTAGCAAATACTTAAGCACCTACAGTGTGCCAAGCATGTTTTATGTGCTGGAGATACAGAGGAGGAGGAGACAGATGAAACCCCAGCCCTTGTGATATTGTCATCCTAGTGGGTGTGGTGGGGAGATAAACAAGTAGACACCTATGTGAATAAGACTTTCAGATTGTAGTAAACGCTGTAGAGGAAACGAAACAGAGGTGAAGGGACGGAGTGACTACGAGTAGGCAGGTGCGGCTGCTTCAGATAGGGTGGTCAGGGAAGGAGGCGGTTTTGACCTCAATTTCGAGAATGAGCCAGGAATGCAGAGAGGATTTCAGGCAGAGGAAACCTTAGGGAGGCTGGCGGCTTAAATGTGCAGGGGCGTGGCTGGCCGGAGGACGTGAGGTGTGAGACGGTCACGTTGATGGTGACAGCAGTGACCGTAGCAGCTGAGACGGTGGCTGAATGCTTAAGCTAATGGGCTGGCCCAAGCCTGAGTCCCTAGACTTCCCAGCCCGCTTGAGGAAGGAAGGAAAACATAGGCAGCTCTAAGCGTGCGATGAGGGAGGTCTCATTGGCAGTGAGGAAGCCCAGGCGGGTCCCCTTCCCAGCGGAAAGGGGTTCGGGTAGGTTTTTCCTGGGCGTTCCTCTGAGACCAGCCAGCCCTGGTGAGGGTGCGGGGAGAGGCGCTTATGGCACAGGGAGGGTGGGTCTGGGAACCGGCCTGGCAGGAAGAGGAGGGAGACCGCGCGTCGGCTGGGTTTTGCTCTCTGGGAGGGATCGTGGAGGGGCGGTTTGTGCCGCCCTTTCCTGAAACTGAGAGCGAGTCGCTTTTGATTCCCGATTTGATCCGAGTGATGATTCTTTGAGCCCTGATTGACGGAGCGCTGCCGCTGCCGCCGCCATGCAATGCATGCGTTTGCCTGGAAGCGTAATGGCTGGGTTTGCGTTTGCCGCAGTAAGCGGGTTGCCGGTTTTGCATGTTTTGATTGATTGAAATCCAGCGCGAGCGTTTTCCTTCCTCCCTTCCTTCCTTTCCTTCCTTTCTTTTTCAGGACAGGATTTCTCTCTATTGCCTAGGCTGGAGTGCAGTGGAAAAATTCATCTCAAATCACCGTAAGTTCACTCTCCCTGGTTCACACCATTCTCCTGCCTCAGCCTCCCAAGTAGCTTTCAAGGCTGGGACTACAGGCTCGGCCACCACACCTACAATTTTTGTATTTTTAATAGAGACAGGGAGCCTCACCAAGCCAGGATGGTCTCGATCTCCTGACCTCGTGATCCACCTGCCTCGGCCTCCCAAAGTCCTGGGATTACAGGTGTGAGCCACCAGCCTCCTCTGACTTTTTCTGAGACAGAATCTCGCTCTGTCGCCCAGGCTGGAGTGCAGAGGTGGCGATCTCTGCTCACTGCAACCTCTGACTCCCGGGTTCAAGCGATTCTCCTGCCTCAGCCTTCCGAGTAGCTGGGACTACAGGTGTGAGCCACTATGCCCGGCTAATTTTTTGGTACTTGTAGTAGAGACAGGGTTTCATGTTGGCTAGGCTGGTTTCAAACTCCTGATCTCAAGTGATCCGCCTGCCTCGGCCTCCCAAAGTGTTAGGATTACAGGCGTGCCCCACCATGCCCAGCCATGGGGGAGTTAAACTTACCTTACGCTGCTGAGGCCTCTCAAGATGTGTGTAGGGAGAGAAAGTTGGGGGGAGAGGGAGAGACAAAGGAAAAGAGGAAGAGAGAGAGAGGGAGAAAGAGGAAGAGAGAGAGGAACAGAGAGGAAGAGAGAGAGTAAGGGGGAGAGAGAGAGATAGAGAGAGAGAGAAGGAGACACAGAGCGGGGAGAGAAAGAGGGAGAGAGAGATGAGAGAGAAAGAGAGAGGAGACACAGAGGAGGGGGAGAGAAAGAGGGGGGAGAGAGAGAGAGAGAGATTGATAGCACCCAGCTGTCAATCAGTGGCTCTAGTGCCGTGAGCCGGAAGGGAGGAATGGATACTGGGGAAGTTACTTGACTTTCCTTAGTGAGACAGTTCCTCCTTCTAGAACTGCCCTTCCTATGTCCCCTGTGCTCCTCTCCAGTCCATACTCTACATCTCAGCCAGAAAAAACAGCAATTCTAAAGCACGTATCTGCCCACGACCCTCTGTGGCTTAACACTCTTCAGTGGTACCCAGCACCCTCTGAGTCTACGCCAAGCTTCCTACCATGGCATTGGAGCCACGCTCTGGGTCCTTTACTCATCTGGCTCCTGCCTCATCCCTTCCACCCCCTCCCATACCCTGCATGCCAGCCCAGGCAGCCCCTCCCCTCTCCCACAATAGCTCTCCTGCATTCCTGTCTCCTGCCTTCTGCTTAAGCTGTTCCCACAGCCTGGAGTCTCCCTCCTGGCTGGAGGAAATCCTACCGGCTCACAGGGGTGATCCCCATCATTTCTCACAGAAAGCTTGCCCAGTTCTCCAACACAGGGGCCTTCTGCCCCTCCTGAGCCCTGAGTCCCCTCCATCTTAACTGGGAGGTCACCTGTTTGCGTGGTGTCTGCTCAGTTTGCAGGCAAGGCCACCAACACGCTCCTTTCCTGTCTTGTTTCCTTCCTCCCATCCTCTCCTGTCCACCCTCTGCCCCTCCCTCCCTTCTTCTCTTCTTTCCTTCTAGTTACTGAGCCATGCCACGTGCTGCATGCAGCGAGGATGAATAAAATAAATAAACCTAGAGCAATCATTCCAGTTACTGCAGCCATATAACAAATTATTCTAAAACTCAGTGGCTTCAGACAAGGACCATATCTATTTTGCTCAAAAACCTACCATCTGCACAGGCCCTGGTGGAGGCAGCTTATCTGTGTGCCCTTTGGTGATGGCTGGGGTTGGCAAGAAGCTGGGGAGGTGCTTGGGCTGGAAAGACTCAAACGGCTGGAGTCTGGGACAAGTGGAGCTCGTTGGCCCCTGTGATTGTCTCTGCACAGCTTCAGGGCAGCTAAGCTTACCTTACACTGCTGAGGCTTCTCAAGATGTATGTAGGTAGAGAGAGCTGGGGGGAGAGGGAGAGAGGGAAAGAGAGGGAGAAGAAGAGAGAGGGGAGAGAGACAAGAAGAGAGAGAGGAAGAAAAAAGGAGAGAGAGGAAGAGAGAAGGAGAGAGGAAGACAGAGAGAAGGAGGGAGAGGGAGAGAGAGAGGAAGAGAGAGAGGAAAGAGAAAGAGAAAGGAAGGGAAAGACGTGTGTGTGTGAGAGAGGGAGAAAAGAGAGGAGACAGAGAGAAAACAGAGGAGAGAGAGATAAAACAGAGGAGAGAGAGAAGAAGAGAAAAAGGAGGGGGGGGAGAGAGAGGAGAGTTAGAGAAGAACAAGAAAGGAGAGAGAGAGAATGAGAATGAGAATTGGGTGCCATAAACCCTCTGATGGGGAAAGCAAAGGGCATTGTGGGAGAATCCTCTCAGCACCTGGGACAGCACCCGATGCTGACCAGGAACTTAACAACCAGGAAAATGGTAAAGGGGTGCACAGCCCACCTGGAGTCCAAATAGATGTTCTAACTCTCTTGGGTGTGTCTGGGAATCAGGTAGGAGGTCTTCAGAGGAGGAATTTGCATGCGTTGTTCTCTTTATAATAACCATACTAACGGCCAGCAATGTTCTGGCACTTACTATGGATTAAGTCCTTGTTATGAATGACTTCATGTCATCCTTCCAAATTCAATGACAGGTAGCCGGGCGCGGTGGCTCACACTTTGCAATCCCAGCACTTTGGGAGGCTGAGGCAGGTGGATCACCTGAGGTCCGGAGTTCGAAACCAGCCTGGCCAACACGGCAAAACCGCATCTCTACTAAAAATACAAAAATTAGCCAGGCGTGTTGACGAGCACCTGTAATCCCAGCTACTCAGGAGGCTGAGGCAGGAGAATCGCTTGAACCCAAGAGGCAGAGGTTGCAGTGAGCTGAGATTGCGTCACTGTACTCCAGCCTGGGCATCAGAGCGAGACTCTCAAACAGGAGCTGGCAGACTATGGCCCACTGCTTGTTTTTGAAAATAAAGTTTTATGGGAACACAGCTATGCTCACTTGTTTTCATATCATCTACGATTGCTTCCCAGTTACTATGGCAGAGGAGGTGCAAGAGCCACTGTATGGGTCACAAGTCTGAGATTATTTACTATCTGGCTGTTCGTAGAAAAAGTTTGCTGATACCTGTCCTGGAGGTCAGTGATATTAGGATTTCAGTTTACAGAAAAGGAGAAAAAGATATAGAGAAAAACAGTTTTTTTTTTCAAGGTTGAGAAAATGAGCATCTGAACCAATTGCCCGTGTTATTAAATTTAAACATTTATTATTATTTTTGAGACAGGGTCTTGCTGTGTCATCCAGGCTGGGGTGCAGTGGCACAATCACAGCTCATCATAGCCTTGACCTCCTGGGCTCAAGCAATCCTCCCACCTCAGCCTCCCAAGTAGCTGAGGCCGCAGATGCATGCCACCAAGCCTGCTAATTTTTGTTTTTTTTGTAGAGATAAGGTTTTGCCATGTTGTCCAGGCTGGTCTCAAACTTCTGGGCTCATGCTATTCTCCACTTTGGCCTCCGAAAGTGCTGGGATTACTGCCACCATGCCCAGCCTAAAATTTTTACTTTTAGTTGTGGTAAAATATGCATAAAGTAAAATTTACCATCTTAACCATTTTAAGTGTGCAATTCAGTAGTGTTGAGTATATTCACATTGTTGTGCAACCATGTTGCACAAAAGACCTTCAGGTCTTTTATTTATTTTGCAAAACAAACTCTGTATCTATTAAAAAACAGCCTCCCCTGGCCGGGTGCAGTGGCTCAAGCCTGTAATCCCAGCACTTTGGGAGGCCGAGACGGGCGGATCACGAGGTCAGGAGATCGAGACCATCCTGGCTAACACGGTGAAACCCCGTCTCTACTAAAAAATACAAAAAACTAGCCGAGCGAGGTGGTGGGCGCCTGTAGTCCCAGCTACTCAGGAGGCTGAGGCAGGAGAATGGCGTAAACCCCGGAGATGGAGCTTCCAGTGAGCTGAGATCTGGCCACTGCACTCCAGCCTGGGCGACAGAGCGAGACTCTGTCTCAAAAAAACAAACAAACAAAAAACAAACAAACAAAAAACAGCTTCCCGGCCAGGTGTAGTGGCTCACGCCTGCAATCCCAGCACTTTGGGAGGCCCAGGCAGGTGGATCACCTGAAGACAGGAGCTTGAGACTAGCCTGGCCAACATGGTGAAACCTCGTCTCTACTAAAAATACAAAAATTAGCTGGGCTTAGTGGCGGGCACCTGTAATCCCAGCAACTTGGGAGGCTGAGGCAGGAGAATGGCCTGAACCCGAGAGGCGGAGGTTGCAGTGAGCCAAGATCACGCCACTGCACTCCAGCCTGGGGACAGAGTAAGACTCCGTCTCAACAACAACAACAACAACAACAGCAACAACAGCTTTCGGGCTGGTGCAGTGACTCATGCCTATAATCCCAGCACTTTGGGAGGGTGAGTCAGGTGGATCACCTGAGGTCAGGAGTTTGAGACCATCCTGGCCAACATGGTGAAACCTCATCTCTACTAAAAATACAAAAATTAGCTGGGTGTGGTGGTGCACGCCTGTAGCCCCAGCTACTTGGGAGGCTGAGGCAGGAGAATTGCTTGAACCCAGGAGGTGGAGGTTGTAGTGAGCCGAGATCACGCCACTGCACTCCAGCCTGGGCGACGCAGTGAGACTCTGTCTCTCAAAAAACAAAACAAAACAAAACAAAACAAGAAAAACAGCAGGCGAGGCGGTGGCTCAAGCCTGTAATCCCAGCACTTTGGGAGGCGAGGCGAGAGGATCCGCGAGGTCAGGAGGGTCGAGACCAACCTGGCTGTGGTGAAACCCGTCTCTACTAAAATACAAAGAAAAATTAGCCGGGCCGAGGTGGTGAGCCTGTAGTCCCAGCTACTTGGGAGGCTGAGGCAGGAGGAATAAGTGAACCGAGTGGGAGCTTGCAGTGAGCGAGGTCAGCCACTGCCTCCAGCCTGGGGCACAGAGCAAGACTCCCGTCTCAAAAAATACGAAACTTGAGGTGGGGTACCTGTAGTCCCAGCTACCGGGAGGGCTGAGGCAGGGAGAATGGCGTAAACCGGGAGGGTGGAGCTTGCAGTGAGAGCTGAGATCCGGCCACTGCTCCAGCCTGGGTGACAGGCCGAGACTCCGTCTCAAACAAGCCAACAACAACAAAAACAAACAAACAAAAAAGAAACAAAATGGAAATCCTGGAGCTTCCCAATCTCATCTCCTCCAGCCCCTGGCAGCCACCACTCTTATTTTCTGTCTCTATGAATTTGACTCCTCCAAGTGCCTCATGTAAGAATTGAAATTATACAGCATTTGTCACTGTGTGAAAACTGGTTTAATATGTTTGAGATGGTGAGAGCTTAAGGTCTACAGGACCCCAAAGGTGTTTTTTTTTTTTTTGTCTTTTTCTATTTTATTTTTATTTTTATTTTTTATTTTTTTTGAGGCGGGTCTGGCTCTGCCGCCCAGGCTGGAGTGCGGTGGCGGATCTCAGCTCGCGCAGCTCCCTTCCGAGTTCACGCCGATACTCCCTGCCTCAGCTCCAGTAACTGGGACCCTGGCGCCCGCCCTACGCCCGGCGCTAATTTGTATTTTTAAAGTAGAGAGCGAGGGGTTTCACCGTGTCAGCTCAGGACTCAGTCTCGATCTCGACCTCTCCGTCTCGGCTCAAGATGCTGAGACCAGGCTTGACCCGCTGGCCTTTTTGACAGAGTTTCACTCTGTGCAGCCAGGCTCACAGAGAATGCAGTAGGGTGATGCCAGGCTCACTGCAGCCTCTGCCTCCTGAGTTCAAGTGATTCTCCTCAGCCTCCTGAATAGCTGGGACTACGGGTGAGTGCCACCACAACCCATTTATTTTTGTATTTTAGTAGGGGAACCGGGTTCACCATGTGTGTTGGCCAGGATGGTCTCGATCTCCTGACCTGCGTGATCCGTCCCACCTCCCGCCTCCCCAAAGTGCTGGGTTACAGGCGTGAGCCACCCAGCCGACCATGGACTAAGGTCTTAAAATAGCTCTTCCCTGCGAGGCGGTGGCTCAGCCTGTAATCCCAGCACTTTGGGAGGCGAGGTGGGTGGATCACGAGGTCAGGAGTCGAGACCATCCCTGGCTATGGTGAAACCCGTCTCTACTAAAAATACAAAAACTAGCGGGCGTGGCCGGCGCCTGTAGTCTCAGCTACCTGGGAGGCTGGTGAGGGAGAATGGCGTGAACCGGGGAGGCCGGAGGCTGCAGTGAGCGAGATACGTGCCACTGCACTCCAGCCTGGGCGACACAGCCCGAGACTCCGTCTCAAAAAAAAAAAAAAAAATAGCTCTTCCTGTCTGTGTAATCTCCATTATGGCGGGACTCACATAAGAAGATGACAGTTCATCTGATGCGGAAGAAAACTTACTCCTAGAGTGACTTGGATTGAATTCTTCCCTGTTCCCAGCCGGTGTCTGCTTCTGGAGTCTCAGGCACTGTCAGGGGTAGGAGGTGATCAGATATGCTCTCTGAGCAGTGCAAGGGGAAGCAGCATTCCAGTTTGGTGGGGGTGATAAACATGGACAGGTAAGTGCAGGACTGTCTGCAATACTCAATCTAAGAAAGGTAGTTCCGGCAGAGTTCAGGGAAGGCATCTCTGTGCAGAGCCAGACATAGGGATGAGATTCTGAGAATTTGGAAATCAATCAGGCCACCAGCCCCTCCTCCCTCAGACCTAGGAGTCCAGGCCCCTGTCCCTCCTCCCTGGGACCTAGAAGTCCATGTCCCCGGCCCCTCCTCCCTTGGACCCAGGAGTCCAGGCCCCGAGCCCCTCCTCCCTCAGACCCAGGAGTCCAGGCCCCCAGCTGCCTTCTCCCGCAGGACCCCAGGAGCTTGGGTACCCGCAGGCTACTAGATCCTTGTTTCTGTGCATGGAAATTCTCAAATTATCCCCAAAAGTCTATGAAGAAGGTAAACACACATTTCCAGATGAAGGAATAGGCTGATATATTTGAAAGACACACAGAGGGTCACAGTCTGGAATTGACAGTGGTGGGATTCGAACCTGTTTCACGCCAGAGCTGTGTCGCGCCTTACATGGCGCGGCAAGTATGACGTCATCCCAACAAACCATAGGCCCCGCCCCCTGACGTAGCCACGCCCATAGGCTCCTGAAACCACTTCTCCCAGCTGTGACAGCGCTCAGGACCATGCTCATAGGTCCCGCCCCTGGGATCCCCGCCCCCTCCGCCCGCGGCCCGCCCCTCGCAGCCCAGTTCCGGAACCCGCGGGCCCCGCCGCGCCTGCGCCTCCGCACGTGGGTGGCTGCGCCGCGCGCTCTTCCTCCGAGGGGCCGGGGCGGCTGGTGTGCAGCCAGCTCCGCTTCGACCCCCGACCCGTGTGCCCGGCCCGGCATGAGCCGCTACCTGCTGCCGCTGTCGGCGCTGGGCACACTAGCAGGCGCCGCCGTGCTGCTCAGGTGAGTACCTTCTAGCCCCGCGTGCACGGTCAAGGCAGGCCTCCCGCGCAGGGGCAGGGAAGGCGGCGGAGACCCCCGCCCCTCGCACCCGGGTCCGGCCCCCGCAGCTCCCGACCGGCAGTGTCCGCCCCAAGTGGGGCAAACCTGCGCTCTGGCCGGCCAGGTCACCGGCCCAAGGTCACTCGGAGGGAAGGGCGAACCTGGGCCCTTGTAAATGTTGCTTTCCTTCCAGACTTTTAAACTCTTTATTTTATTGTATTATTTATTTGTTCGTTTATTTTTAAAGGCAGAATCTGGCTCTGTTGCCCAGCCTGGAGTGCAGTGGCGCGCTCGTGGCTCACTGCAGCCTTAACCTCCTGGGCTCAGGTGATCCTCCCACCTGAGAGTCCCCAGGAGCTGAGACTACAGGTGCGCCACCACGCCCGGCTAATTTTTGTTTTTTTTTTTAGAGACGGGGTTTTGCCATGTTTGCCAGGCTTGTCTCAAACACCTGCGCCTCAGGTGATCCGCCCGCCTCGGCCTCCCAAAGTGCAGGGATTACAGACGTGAGCCACCTCGCCCGGCCTTCTTAATTTAAACTTACTTAAAAAAAAACTAATTTTTTTTACTTAAAAAATTAGTGGCTGGTGGACACTGTATTGCATGGTGCCCTTCTGTCCTGTGGGTGCAGTGCTGTGTTACCTGCTCAGCCTCCTGTTGCTGGATGGCTTGTTTCCAGCATTAGCCTCTGTGGGACATGGGTGTGGTGGGCAGAGTCATGGCTCCACTGAGGGGTCCACGTCCTAATCCTCGGAACCTGTGACTACATTACCTCAGGTGTCAGAGGTTCTTGCTGATGTGTTAAGTGAAGGATCTTTTTTTTTTGAGACGGAGTTTTGCTCTTGTTGCCCAGGCTGGAGCGCGGTAGCCCGACCTTGGCTCACCACAGACTCCGCCTCCCGGGTTCAAGCAATTCTCCGCCCTCAACCTCCCAAGTAGCTGGGATTACAGGCATATGCCACCACGCCTGGCTAATTTCTTTTTTTTTTTTTTTTTGAGATGGAGTCTCGCTCTGTCCCCCAGGCTGGAGTGCAGTGGGGGCAATCTCGGCTCACTGCAAGCTCCACCTCTCGGGTTCATGCCATTCTTCTGCCTCAGCCTCCTGAGTGGCTGGGACTACAGGCGCCCGCCACTACGCCCAGCTAATTTTTTGTATTTTTAGTAGAGACAGGGTTTCATCGTGTTAGCCAGGATGGTCTGGATCTCCTGACCTCGTGATCAGCCCGCCTTGGCCTCCCAAAGTGCTGGGACTACAGGTATGAGCCACCGTGCCCAGCGCCTGGCTAATTTTGTATTTTGCATGAGATTTCTCCATGTTGGTCAGGCTGTTGGTCTTGAACTCCTGACCACAGGTGATCTGCCCATCTCGGCCTCCCAAAGTGCTGGGGTTACAGGCATGAGCCACCGTGGTCAGCCAAGTGAAGTATCTTATGATTATCATGTAGTCTTTTTTTTTTTTTTTTTTTGAGACAGGGTCTCTCTGTCCCCCAGGCTGCAGTGCAGTCACGCTGTCACAGCTCACTGCAGCCTCAGCCTCCCTGGGCTCACGTGATCCTCCCACCTCAGCTTCCTGAGTAGCTGAGTCTATAGGCGCGCACCACCAAACCCTGCTAATTTTTGTATTTTTAGTAGAGATGGGATGTCAGCATGTTGGCCATGGCTGGTCTTGAACTCCTTACCTCAAGTGATCCTCCTGCCTTCGCCTCCCAAGGTGCTGGGATTACATGTGTGAGGCAGTGTGCCGGGCCTGCCTTGTAGTCTT
The DNA here is from genome assembly GCF_008728515.1 of Papio anubis. Taxonomy (NCBI): domain Eukaryota; kingdom Metazoa; phylum Chordata; class Mammalia; order Primates; family Cercopithecidae; genus Papio; species Papio anubis. Next base: position 9,755,933 of record NC_044995.1, on the reverse strand, counting down.
ATAGGGTCCTTATAAGAGGGAGCAGGAGGCTCAGTCAGAGGGGAGATGGAAGATAGGAGAGGTTGTCAGGTGTGGTGGCTCACACCTGTAATCACAGCACTTTGGGAGGCCAAGGCAGGCGGATTACAAGGTCAGGAGTTCGAGACCAGCCTGACCAACGTGGTAAAAGTCAGCCTCTACTAAAAATACAAAATAAATTAGCTGGGCGTGGTGGCACTTGCCTGTAATCCCAGCCACTCAGGAGGCTGAGGCAGGAGAATCGCTTGAACCTGGGAGGCGGAGGTTATAGTGAGCTGAGATCATACCACTGCACTCCAGCCTGGGCGACAGAGTGAGACTCTGCCTCAAAAAAATAAAAATAAAGGCCGGGTGCGGTGGCTCACGCCTGTAATCCCAGCACTTTGGGAGGCTGAGGTGGGCGGATCACAAGGTCAGGAGTTCGAGACCAGCCTGGCCAATATGGTGAAACCCCGTCTCTACTAAAAATACAAAAATTAGCGGGGAGTGGTGGTGGACGCCTGTAGTCCCAGCTACTCAGGAGGCTGAGGCAGGAGAATCGCTTGAACCCGGGAGGCAGAGGTTGTAGTGAGTCGAGATCAGGCCACTGCATTCCAGCCTGGGAGACAGAGTGAGACTTTGTCTCAAAAAAATAAATAAATAAATAAATAAAATAAAAATAAAAATAAAAAAATAAATAAAAATAAATAAAGGAGAGGTTCCAGTGATTATGTGGTTTGAAAATGGAGGCGGGGCCAGGAGTGGAGGAATGTGGCGATCTGTAGGAGCTGGAAATGGATTCTCCCCTAGAGCCTCCAGAAGGAACCTGACTCTGCCAATACCTTGATTTATTCCAGTGAGACATATTTTGGACTCTTGACCTAAAGAACTGTAGGAGGATGTACTTACGTGGTTTTAAGCCACTAAGTTTGTGAGTTTGTGGTAATGTGTACAGTAGCCACGGAAATCTCATTCAGTGGGCATTTTAAATTTAAATTAGGCCGGGCGCGGTGGCTCACGCCTGTAATCCCAGCACTTTGGGAGGCCGAGGCGGGTGGATCACAAGGTCAGGAGATCGAGACCATGGTGAAACCCCGTCTCTACTAAAAATAGAAAAAATTAGCCGGGCGCAGCGGCGGGCGCCTGTAGTCCCAGCTACTCGGGAGGCTGAGGCAGGAGAATGGCGTGAACCCGGGAGGCGGAGCTTGCAGTGAGCCGAGATTGCGCCACTGCACTCCAGCCTGGGCAACAGAGCAAGACTCCGTCTCAAAAAAAAAAAAAAAAAAAAATTTAAATTAAAATTTTTCTGAGACAGCGTCTTACCCTGTTGCCCAGGCTGGCGCCATTTTGACTCACTGCAACCCCCGCGTTCCAGGTTCAAGCAGTTCTCGTGCCTCAGTCCCCCTAGTAGCTGGATTACAGGTGTGCGCCACCACGCCTGGCTAATTTTTGTATTTTTAGTAGAGATGGGGGTCTCCCCATGTTTACCAGGCTGGACTGGAACTCCTGACCTCAAGTGACCTGCCCCCCCGCCCCCGACTTTGGCCTCCCAAAGTGCTAGGATTACAGGTGTGAGCCACCTCGCCCAGCTGGGAATCTCATGCAGTGGGCATTTATAAAATAACGACTGTTGCCAGGTGCGGTGGCTCACACCTGTAATCCCAGCACTTTGGGAGGCTGAGGCGGGTGGATCACGAGGTCAGGAGATCGAGACCATCCTGGCTAACACGGTGAAACCCCGTCTCTACTAAAAATACAAAAAATTAGCCGGGCGCGGTGGCGACGCCTGTAGTCCCAGCTTCTCGGGAGGCTGAGGCAGGAGAATGGCGTGAACCCGGGAGGCGGAGCTTGCAGTGAGCTGAGATCGAGCCACTGCACTCCAGCCTGGGTGACAGTGAGACTCCGTCTCAAAAAAAAAAAAAAAAAAAAAGGCTGTCACTTGCGGAAGGCGTTCCACACACCAGACACTGGGTGGAGTCATCATGGAGAACAGGGCGGAGATCCTGTGGTGTGATGTGATGATGTCCGTGTTTCAGTTGGGGGACGTGAGTGAGCTCAGACGGCTTTGCCTGAGATCACTCAGTCAGCGGCACGTGGAGTGAGAGTTGGCAGACAGGACTGACCATGCCGCTTCTCACCGTCAGGGACTATGTCACTGGTGGGGCTTGTCCCAGCAAGGCCACCATCCCTGGGAAGACGGTCATCGTGACGGGCGCCAACACAGGCATCGGGAAGCAGACCGCCTTGGAATTGGCCAAGAGAGGTAAAATCTCCCCTGCTTTGGCTCTCAGAGAGAGATTTGCACATCCATGCTCACTGCAGCGTTATTCACAAGCCAGGCACCCATCCACAGATGAACAGAGAAACAGAGTGTGGCCTCTGTAGACAGTGGTATATGATTCAGCCTTAAAAACGAAGGGCATTGGCCAGGCGCAGTGGCTCACACCTGTAATCCCAGCACTTCGGGAGGCCGAGACGGGCAGATCCTCAGGTCAGGAGATCGAGACCATCCTGGCTAACACGGTGAAACCCCGTCTCTACTAAAAAATACAAAAAACTAGCCGGGCGCGGTGGCGGGCGCCTGCAGTCCCAGCTACTCGGGAGGCTGAGGCGGGAGAATGGCGTGAACCCGGGAGGCGGAGCTTGCAGTGAGCTGAGATCCGGCCACTGCACTCCAGCCTGGGCAACAGAGCGAGACTCCGTCTCAAAAAAAAAAAAGAAACGAAAGGCATTCTGGCTGGGCATGGTGGCTCACACCTCTAATCTCAGCACTTTGGGAGGCTAAGGCGAATGGATCACCAGGTCAGGAGTTCGAGACCAGCCTAACCAACATGGTGAAACCCCATCTCTACTAAAAATACAAAAATTAGCCAGGCATTGTAGTGGGTGCCTGTAATCCCAAGCTACCCGAGAGGCTGAGGCAGGAGAATCGCTTGAACCCGGGAGGCAGAGGTTGCAGTGAGCCGAGATCGCACCACTGCACTCCAGCCTGGCGACAGAGCAAGACTCCATCTTCAAAACAAAGCAAAACAAAAAGTAAGGTCATTGAAACAGATGAACCTGGAGGACATTCTACGAAGTGAAATCAGTCAGTCGACAGAAGAGCAAATACTGTATGATTCCACTTATAGGAGCTACCTAGAGTTCAGTTCATAGAGAAGTTTGAATAATGGCTTGCCAGGGGTTGGGAGGGGAGGGGAGAATGGGGAGTTAATTGTTTAATGGGCACAGAAGTTTAGTTTGGGAAGACGACACAGTTTGAGAAATAGGTGGTTGTGATGGTTGCACAATATTAGAAATTATTACTACTGGTTTTTTTTTGAGAGGGAGTTTTGCTCTTGTCGCCCAGGCTGGAGTGCAGCTCACTGCAACCTCCACCTCCTGCAACGCTCAGCTCACTGCAACGCTCAGCTCACTGCAACCTCCACCTCCTGGGTTCAAGTGATCCTCCTGCCTCAGTCTCCCGAGTGGCTGGGACTACAGGCATGTGGCACCACAACCAGCTAATTTTGTATTTTTAGTAGAGATGGGGTTTCTCCATGTTGGCCTCATCTTGAACTCCTGACCTCAAGTGATCCACCTGCCTCGGCCTCCCAAAATGCTGGGATTACAGGTGTGAGCCACCATGAATGTTTTTAATACCAATGAACTGGACGCTTAAAAATGGTTAAGAGGGCTGGTCTCGGTTCACATCTATAATTCCAGCACTTTTGGAGGCTAAGGCAGGGATCACTTGAGGCCAGGGTTTCCAGACCAGCCTGGACACCGTAGCAAGACCCACATCTATACCAAAATTAGCCAGGCATGCTGGCACAGGTGGTGCCTGTAGTCCCAGGTCACTTGAGCCCAGGACTTCAAGGCTGAGGTGAGCTATGATGGTGCCAGCACCCAGCCAGGGCAGCAGAGTGAGACTCTGACTTAAAAAAAAAAAAAAAAAAAGAAAGAAAGAAAAGGGGGTTAAGATGGTAAATTTTAAGTGATTTGTATTTTACCACAACAAAAAAATTGGAGGCCAGGCATTGTGGCTTATTTGTAATTCCAGTACTTTGGGAGGCTGCGGAGTGGATCACCTGAGGTCAGAAGTTCAAGACTAGCTTGGCTAACATGGTGAAACCCTTGTCTCTACTAAAAATACAAAAAAAAAAAAAAAAAAATTAGCTAGGTGTGGTGGCAGGCACCTGTAATCCCAGCTACTCGGGAGGCTGAGGCAGGAGAATCGCTTGAACCTGGGAGGTGGAGGTTGCAGTGAGCTGAGATTGCGCCACTGCACTCCAGCCTCGGTGACAGAGTGAGACTCCAACTACAAAAAAAAAAAAAACAGGAAAAAAAGAAAAAAAGTCCTAATGCCCTCCCCAAGTGCTGGGATTATAGGTGTGAGCCACCATGCCTGATGAATTCCATGATGTTTAGTATAGTCAGAGTGCAGAGTGATGCAACCATCTTTAAAGTCAATCTTAGAACATTTCTGTTACCCTAGAAAGAAACCTTGCTCACTTTTAACTATCAAGCTGTAATTCCCTCTCCTCGCAGCCCTAGAAAACCAATAATCTATTTTCTTTCTTTTTTTTTTTTTTTTTTTTTAGACTGAGTCTGGCTCTGTTGCCCAGGCTGGAGTGCAGTGGCCGGATCTCAGCTCACTGCAAGCTCCGCCTCCTGGGTTTACGCCATTCTCCTGCCTCAGCCTCCCGAGTAGCTGGGACCACAGGCGCCCGCCACCTCGCCCGGCTAGTTTTTTGTATTTTTTAGTAGAGACGGGGTTTCACCGTGTTAGCCAGGATGGTCTCGATCTCCTGACCTTGTGATCCGCCCGTCTCAGCCTCCCAAAGTGCTGGGATTACAGGCTTGAGCCACCGCGCCCGGCTCTCTATTTTCTTTCTCTATGGATTTGCCCATTCTGGGCATTTCATAGGTGTGAAATCATACACATAGCATTCATGTAAATGGGACTGGACACTGTGTGGTCTTTCGTGTCTGGTTTCTTTCCCTGAGCACAGTATTTCTGAGGGTCATCCTTGCTGTAGCGTGAGCCAGTGCTTCACTCCTTTTCATGGCTAATATTCCATCTCTATGGATGGACCACATTTTGTTAGCCCTTCATTCACGGATGGACATTTGGTTGTTTCTACCTTTTGGCTCTTGTGAAGAATGCTGCAGTGAACACTGGTGCACGTGTTTTTGTGTAGACATATGTTTTCATTTCTCTGGGATCAGTACCTAGGACGGGATTATTATTATTGAGACGGAGTCTCGCTCGTCGCCCAGGCTGGAGTGCAGTGGCGTGATCACGGCTTACTGCAAGCTCCGCCTCCCAGGTTCATGCCATTCTCCTGCCTCAGCCTCCCCAGTAGGTGGGACTACAGGTGCCCACCACCTCGCCCGGCTAATTTTTTGTATTTTTAGTAGAGACAGGGTTTCACCGTGTTAGCCAGGATGGTCTCGATCTCCTGACCTCGTGATCCGCCCGCCTCGGCCTCCCAAAGTGCTGGGATTACAGGCGTGAGCCACCGCGCCCGGCCAGGCGTGGATTATTAATTTAAATCTTTTTCCATCCTGGGTTTTCAGGAGGCAACATCATCCTGGCCTGCCGAGACATGGAGAAGTGTGAGGCGGCGGCAAAGGACATCCGCGGGGAGACTCTCAATCACCACGTCAACGCCCGGCACCTGGACTTGGCTTCCCTCAAGTCCATCCGAGAGTTTGCAGCGAAGATCATTGAAGGTAGGAGGAGAATGCTGGCCGTGTGGGATGAGGACTGGCAGAGGCGGCTCCCAGGGCCAGGCTCTGAGGAGTGAATGGAGCAAGCAAACTTCAGAGCAGAGTTTTGGCAAACCATGGGCTAGGGGCCAAATCCAGCTGCTGCCTTTTTTTGTACAGCCTGCAAGCAATGACTTTATTTATTCATTTATTTATTATTATTATTTTTTGAGACAGAGTCTCACTCTGTCGGCCAGGCTGGAGTGCAGTGGCGTGATCTCGGCTCACTGCAAGCTCCGCCTCCCGGGTTCACGCCATTCTTCTGCCTCAGCCTCCCGAGTAGCTGGGACTACAGGCGCCCGCCACCTTGCCGGGCTAGTTTTTTGTATTTTTTAGTAGAGACGGGGTTTCACCGGGTTAGCCAGGATGGTCTCTATCTCCTGACCTTGTCATCCACCCGTCTCGGCCTCCCAAAGTGCTGGGATTACAGGCTTGAGCCACTGCGCCTGGCCAAATTTTTTATTTTTAGTAGAGACGGGGTTTCACCACGTTAGCCACGCTGGTCTCGAACTCCTGACCTCAGGTGATCCATCTGCCTTAGCCTCCCAAAGTGCTGGGATTACAGGCGTGAGCCACTGCACCCCGCTGACTTTATGTTTTGTTTGTTTGTTTTGAGACAGACGAAGTCTCGCTGTGTTGCCCAGGCTGGAGTGCCATGGTGTCACTGCAACCGCCATCTCCTGGTTTCAAATGATTCTCCTGCCTCAGCCTCCTGAGTAGCTGGGATTACAGGCACCCGCCACCATGCCTGGCTAATTTTTTGTGTTTTAGATAGAGACAGTTTCACCATGTTGGTCAGGCTGGTCTCGAACTCCTGACCTCAAGTGATCCTCCTGCCTCTGCCTCTCAAAGTGCTGGGATTACAGGCGTGAGCCACCACGCCCGGCCTGAATAATTAGTTTGTTTGAGACAGGGTCTGTCGGCCGGGCGTGGTGGCTCACGCCTATAATCCCAGCACTTTGGGAGGCCGAGACGGGTGGATCACGAGGTCAGGAGATCGAGACCAGCCTGACCAACACGGTGAAACCCCGTCTCTACTAAAAAATACAAAAAACTAGCCGGGCGCGGTGGCGGGCGCCTGTAGTCCCGGCTACTCGGGAGGCTGAGGCAGGAGAATGGCGTAAACCCGGGAGGCGGAGCTTGCAGTGAGCTGAGATCTGGCCACTGCACTCCAGCCTGGGCGACAGAGCCAGACTCCGTCTCAAAAAAAAAAAAAAAGAGACAGGGTCTGTCTCTGTCACCCAGGCTGGAGTGCAGTGGCGCAAACACAGCTCCCTGCAGCCTTGACCTCCTGGGCTCAAGTGATCCTCCTGCCTCAGACTCCTGAGTAGCTGGGGCTATGGAAGCACACCACCGCATCTGGCTAATTTTTTCTTTTTTTTTTTTTTTGAGACAGGGTCTTGCTCTGTCACCGAGGCTGGAGTGCAGTGGTGCAGTCATGGCTCATTGCAGTCTCAACCTCCTGGGCTCAAGTGATCCTCCCACTTCCAAGTAGCTGGGAGTATAGGCTTATGCCACCACACAGAGTAATTATTTCATATAGATATATATATATATAAAATTCTTTTTTTTTGTAGAGCTAGGGTTTCACCATGTTGCTCAAGCTGGTCTCAAACTCCTGGGCTCAAGTGATCCACCCGCCTTGGCCTCCCACAGTGCTGGGATTACAGGCTTGAGCCACCATGCCTGGCCTTATTAAGTATTTATTGATCAATTGCTTTCCCCACCATGGTTAAATAAATATGTGTTAGTTATGGGACATTTATAAAATACTGCAGTGTAAAGAAGACAGAACTGGCTGGGTGCGGTGGCTCATGCCTATAATCCCAGCACTTTGGAAAGGCTTTGAAAGCAGTGAATCACTTATCAGGAGATTTGAACTCCTTATTTCTTTATGGTGAAACCTATTTCTAAAATACAAGAATTAGCCAGTGGTGGTGCACACCTGTAATCCCAGCTGCTTGGGAAGACTGGGCAGGAGAATGGCGTGAAGCTGGGAGGCAGAGGTTGCAGCGAGCTGGCTGTGCCACTGTAGTAGTCCAGCCTGGAGTGTTGAAACGAAACTCCATCAAAGACAGAACTAAACACCTTTGATCTGCACCAACCCCAGGAGAATCACTGTTAAAGTTTTGATGGATTTCTTTCCAGTCTTGTTTCTAATTGGTTTGTGTGTGTGAATTTATATATTTTCATGTAAAACTGGGACCATACTCTAGCTTTTTCTCTTCTTGTTCATCTTTAAATAGACTCAAGAATACATTAAAATTATTTATTGTTTAGTTGACCACTTGGGTACACTTGTATATATTTTTTTTTTTTTTTTTTTTTTTTTTTTTTTTTGAGGAGGAGTCTTGCTCTGTAAGCCCAGGCTGAGATGCGGTGGCCGAGATCTCAGCTCACTTCAGCTCCGCCTCCCGGGTTTACGCCATTCTCCTGCCTCAGCCTCAGTAGCTGGGACTACAGAGCGCCGCCACCTCGCCCGGCTAGTTATTTTTGTATTTTTTAGTTGAGATGGGGTTTCACCTTGTTAGCCAGGATGGTCTGATCTCCTGACCTCGTGATCCTCCGTCACCGACTCCCAAAGTGCTGGGATTGCAAGGCAGAGAGCCACAGCGTCCGGCCTACACTTGTATATGTGCATTACATGATGTACATTGTATACGTTGTAGAATTACTAAATCCAAGCTAATTAACATATGTGCATGGCGGTAGCGGTGGCTCAAACCTAATCAACACTGGAAGGCAAACGGCGGATCCGAAGGTCGAAAGATCGAATCTAACTGAAACCGTCTCTAAAACCACAAAAACCGGTGATGTGGCGCCTGGTCGCTACTCGGGCAGAAGATAGTGAGTGTTGGCTTTGAATGACTGAGATCGACCATCACTTGCCAGCCTGGTGATAAACGAACTCAGTCTCAAAAAAGCTATATCTTTATTACCTCAAATACTTATTTTGTTTTGTGGTGACCACATTTACAATCTCTTCTCTTAGGATTGCTTGAGCTCAGGAGTTAGAGACCAGCGTAGGAGGCATAGTGAGACCTTGTGTGTACCAAAGATTAAAAAAAAAAGGCCAGGTGCAATGGCTCAAGCCTGTAGTCCCAGCACTTTGGGGAGGCCAAGGCAGGCCCGGATCCGCGAGGTCAGTCGAGACCATCACAGCTAACACGGTGAAAACCCGTCTCTACTAAAAAATACAAAAAACTAGCCAGGGGTGGCCGGCGCCTGTAGTCCCAGCACCGGGGCTGGGGAGCAAGAAGAATGGCGTAAACCCAGGGCGGAGCTTGCAGTGAAGTTGAGATCCGGCCACTGCACTCCAGCTGGGCAGCAGAGCAAGACTCTGTCTCAAAAAAAAAAAAAAAAAAAATTAGCGGGCCTCCTGCGTGTGCCTATAGCCCAGCTACTCAGGAGGCTGAGGCAGGAGGATCGCTTGAGCACAGGAGTTCAAGGCTGCAGTGAGCCGTGTTTGTGCCACTGCACACTAAGGTGGACTACAGAGCAAGACCTGGCCTCCCTACCAATTTTTGAATGAGTCTTGTTCACCAGGCACGGAGTGCAGTGGCATATCTGGTTCACTGCAACCTCGCCCTCCCGAATTCAAAAAGCGATTCTCCTGCTTCAGCCTCGAGGGACTATGAAGCGATGATGCCACCATGGCTGGCTGTTTTTGTATTTTCAGTAGAGATGAGTTTCACTATGTTGGCCAGGCTGGTCTTGAACTCCTGACCTTGATCCCCTGCCTGCGGCCTCCTGCGAAGTGCTGGGATTACAGGTGTGAGCCACTGTGCCCGGCTACTTTGTGTTTTCTAGTCTGGCACTGAAAGGGCCAAAGCTTTCTTGTTTGGAGTCAATGTGCCCCACTCAGCTAACGGGTACTCAGGAAATGAACAAGGAAAGGGGGAGTTGTGGGACCTCATTTATTTAGCAAAGGCGATCTGAGACCTGACCAGGTGCTGGAGGTGTGAGGTGAACCAGAGCTGTCCTTGTGCCACTCATAGCCATAGGGAGGCAGGTGCAGGTGCAGGTGCAGGTGCAGGTTTGCTCATTCATTCATTCATTCATATTGAGCCCCTGCTGTGCCCTTGGGGATCAAGAAAGAGCTGGCACTGTTGTGGGGTAGGTGAGAGGCGCTATGGTGAGATCACAAAGAACAGTGAGAACAGTCTCAGAGGTGGATGAATATTTATTAAGCACCTGCTGTGTACCAGGTACAGCACTGTTGCCTTCATGCACACTGTCCGAGGTAATCCCGTGCGGCGCCTCTCATCCTGTCTCTGGCTTGTGGAGACAGGTCTCCGGAGCATGATGAGGTCCCTGAGACAGTGCAGGGCCTTGTGGGCATCAAGGACCCAGGCTGGATGCACCTGGGCAGGTGATGCCTCCTTTCTTTTTTTTTGAGGCCCAGTCACCGGCTCTGTCACGCCCAGGCTGGAGTGCAGTGGCGGGATCTCAGCTCACTGCAAGCTCCGCCTCCCGGGTCCGCCATTCTCCTGCCTCAGCCTCCCGGTAGCTGGGACTACAGGCGCCGCCACCTCGCCCGGCTAGTTTTTGTATTTTTAGTAGAGGCGAGTTTCCGTGTTAGCCAGGATGGTCTCGATCTCCCCGACCTCGTGATCCGCCCGTCTTGGCCTCGAAAGTGCTGGGATTACAGGCTTGAGCCACCGCGCCCGGCCTGATGCCTCCTTTCTTTTTTTTTTTTTTTTTTTTTTTTTTTTTTTGAGGCGGAGTCTCGCTCTGTCGCCCAGGCTAGAGTGCAGTGGCGGATCTCAGCTCACTGCAAGCTCCATGCCTCCCACAGCGTTCACGCCATTCTCCCTGCCTCCAGCCTCCCGGTAGCTGGGACTACGAAGCCGCCACCTCGCCCGGCTAGTTTTTTGTATTTTTGAGGGTTTCACCGCATTAGCCAGGGATGGTCACCGATCTCCTGACCTCGTGATCAGCCACGTCGGCCTCCAGTGCTGGGATTACGAAGGCTTGACCACAGCGCCCGGCGTGCCTCCTTTCCTTAGCCACACGTTTCTCTTCCAGGAAATGGAATAATAATTCCTTCTATTTTCTGATATTCTCTAGAGGATGAAGTAAAGCTGTGTCTGTGACATTTTTAGCAAATCAAGTACCAGCTTTTTGGTGTTTTCCTAAGATCAACAGCCAGGCGTGAAGACATCAGTGGATTTAAAAATAGTGAAGATGGTGCATTTTATGTCATGTGTATTCTGCCACATTTGGGCAGGCCAGGTGCAAGGGTTCACGCCTGTGATCCCGGCACTTTGGGAAACAGAAGTTTTGGGAAGATCACAGTTTGTGAGTGACACTCTGACAAAGCTGGAAGCCGTGGCTCTTTCCAGCGCCAGACTAGAAAGAACGCAAAGCAAAGAGCCCCAGGAAGTGCCCACAGCCTTGTTTATCAGGGAGTTTGAGATCAGCCTGGGCAACATAGCAAGACCTCATCTCCACAAAAAGTACAAAACAATTAGGCAGGCGTGATGGGTGTGGTGGCTCACGCGTGTAATCCCAGCACTTTGGGAGGCCGAGGTGGGTGGATCACAAGGTCAGGAGATCGAGACCATCCTGGCTAACACGGTGAAACCCCGTCTCTACTAAAAATACAAAAAAATTAGCCAGTCGTGGTGGCGGGTTCCTGTAGTTCCAGCTACTCAGGAGGCTGAGGCAGGAGAATGGCCTGAACCAGGGAGGCGGAGCTTGCAGTGAGCTGAGATCGCGCCACTGCACTCCAGCCTGGGTGACAGAGCGAGGCTCCGTCTCAAAAAACAAAACAAAAAAACAAAAAACAATTAGGCAGACATGATGGTGTGCACCTGTAGTCCCACCTACTTGGGAGGCTGAGGTGGGAGGATTGCTTGAGCCTGGGAGGTTGAGGCTGCAGTGAGGTTTTTTTTTTTGAGACGGAGTTTTGCTCTTGTTTCCCAGGCTGGTGCAATGCCAGGATCTCGGCTCACTACAACCTCCGCCTCCTGGGTTCAAGTGATTCTCCTGCCTCAACCTTCCGAGTAACTGGGATTACAGGCATGCGCCACCATACCTGGCTAATTTTGTATTTTTAATAGAGATGGCGTTTCTTCATGTTGGTCAGGCTGGTCTGAACTCCTGACCTCCAGGTGATCCGCCGCCTGCGGCCCTCCCACAGTGCTGAGTACAGGCGTGAGCCACCTGGCCTGCAGTGAGCTTTGATTGTACCACTGCACTCAGGGGTGAGACCCTGTGTTAAAAAAAAAAAGGTTAGAGGCAGTTCCTAAGATAAGCAAGACAACAGGCCGATTGCTGGTCCATGCACCACTAATCCAGCACTTTGGGAGGCCGAGGTGGGTGGATTGCTTGGCTCGAGGTGAGATCAGCCTGCGCAGCTTACAGCAAACCCATTTCTGCAAAATTTTTTTTTTTTTTTTTTGAGGCAGTCTTGCTCTGTCGCCCAGGCTGGAGTGCAATGGCGGGATCTCCGCTGCTGCAAGCTCCTGCCCCGAGGGTTTTTACATGTTCTCCTGCCTCAGCCTCCCGGTAGCTGGGACTACAGGCCTGCCACCTCGCCCGGCTAGTTTTTTTGTATTTTAGTATTAGAGGCGGGGTTTCATAGTGCCCAGCCAGGATAGTCTCGATCTCCTGATGACCTCGTGATCCGTAGTCTGCGACCTCCCAAAGTCACTGGGATTACAGGCTTGAGGCTACAGCCCGGCCTCTACCAAAATTTTTAGAGTGGCTGTTAAAAGTGATGTGTCAGTTGCCTGTGGTTTCAGCCTTTGTCTTGAGAGCTGAGGTGGAAAGGAAGAATTTGAACCCCTGGCAGTGCAGGTTTGATGGCCGGAGATCGCGCCACTGCACTCCAGCCTGGGCCACTGAGTGAGATTCCCTCTCATAAAAGGAAAAAAAAAACAGGCTGGGTGCAGTGGCTCACACCTGTAATCCCAGCACTTTGGGAGGCGGAGGTGGGTGGATCACGAGGTTCAGAATTCGAGACCAGCCTGACTGAGATGGTGAAACCCCGTCTCTACTAAAAATGCAAAAATTAGCCAGGCACAGTGGCAGGCACCTGTAATCCCAGTACTCAGGAGGCTGAGGCAGGAGAACCACTTGAACCCAGGCTGTAGAGGTTGCAGTGAGCCAAGATGACACCATGGCACTCCAGCCTGGGCGACAGAGTGAGACTCCGTCTCAAAAAAACCCCAAAAAAACAAAAAAAGAAAACCACTTTGGGAGCATTATGAATTCCATCGTGTCCGCCACCCTCAAAGATAGGTTGGGGTCCTGACCCCCCCGTCCCTCAGCATGTGACTTCATTTAGATGTGGGTGTTGACAGAGGTCCTCAAGTTAAAATGAGGTCATTAGGGTGGGCCCTAATCCAGTGACTGGTGTCCTTATTAAAAGGGGAAATTTCCACCCAGAAACAGACGTGCCAGCCGGGCACGGTGGCGTGTGCCTGTGGCCCCAACTACTTGGGAGGCTGAGGCAAGAAGATTGCTTGAGCCTGGGAGGTTGAGGCTGCAGTGAGCAGTGATTACGCCACTGTACTCCAGCCTGGGTGTCAGAGAAAGACCCTGTCTCAAAGAAATATAAAAAATAGACCGAGTGGACCGAGTGCGGTGGCTCACGCCTGCAATCCCAGCACTTTGGGAGGCCGAGGCAGGTGGATAACAAGGTCGGGAGTTTGAGACTAGCCTGGCCAACATGGTGAAACCCCGTCTCTACTAAAGATACAAAAAATTAGCCGGGCATGGTGGCGGATGCCTGTAGTCCCAGCTACTCGGGAGGCTGAGGCAGGAGAATTGTTTGAACCTGGGAGGTGAAAGTTGCGGTGAGCTGAGATCGCGCCATTGCACTCCAGCCTGGGCGAAAAGAATGAAACTCCACCTCCAAAAAAAAAAAAAAAAATAGGCCGTGGTGAAATCACAGCACTTTGGGAGGGCAAAGCAGGAGGATTGCTTGAGGCCAAAAGTTTGAGACCAGCCTGGGCAACATAGTGAGACCATGTCTGAAAAAAAGTATATATATGCATATAAAATTTAAAAAGAAAAAAAAAAGAGAGAGACAGCTCCAAAGGGAAGAGGAAGGGAGAAGGGAGAGAGGAGACGGTCACCTGTGAGCCAAGGAGAGAGGCCAGAGCAGATTCTCCCTGAGGGCCCTCAGAGGGAACCAGCCCTGCCCACACCTTGATCTGGGACATCGAGCTTCTGGGACTGTGATTGATTGATTGATTGAGATGGAGTCTCGCTCTTGTTGCCCAGGCTGGAGTGTAATGGTGCGATCTCTTCTCACTGCAGCCCCTGCCTCCCGGTTTCAAGCGATTCTCTTGCCTCAGCCTCCTGAGTAGCTGGCATTACAGGTGCCCGCCACCACGCCTGGCTAATTTTGTATTTTTAGTAGAGACGCCGTTTCTTCATGTGGGTCAGGCTAGTCTCAAACTCCTGACCTCAGGTGATCCGCTTACCTCGGTCTCCCAAAGTGCTGGGATTACAGACGTGAGCCACTGCGCCCGGCCAGGTCTGTGAGGTTTTAAACCACCTGTCTGTGGCACTTTGTTATGGAACCTGAGCCGAGCGATATAGGGAGGAAGGCCCTATGGTTCAGCGCATTTTACAGCTGAGGAAACTGAGGCTGCAGTCTCCATCTGTGTGCCCTTTGGTTGTCTGTGTGAGTGAGGTGGCAGGCTTCGGAATGAAACCGCACCTGCAAACCTGCGGTGCCAGTGCTCGCACCGGTAACCCTGTTTGGCCTCAGGGCTCCTGCAGGAAAGAGTCCCAAGGCTTAGAAGGAGAGGGTGTGAGTGTCCTGGGCCTGCTGTAACGAGGTACCTCAAACCCAGTGGCTTTACACCCTCAGACATGCATTCCCTCACGGGTCCGGAAACCGGCAGCCTGAATCACGGTGTCCCTGTGGCTGTGATCCTGTGAGACGGGCGGTAATCCTCCCAGCCTCTTTCACTTCCAGCGGGGGCGCCCACACTCATCTTGGAGCTGCGCCTCTCCGGTCTCCGCTTCCGTCCACATGTGGCCTTCTCCCTGTGTGTCTCTGTCTCTGTTTTCCCTTCCTATAAGGACACCAGTCACTGGATTGGGCTCACCCTAATGACCTCTTCCTGACGTGGCCACTTCAGCACGGACCCTGTTTCCGGCACAGGCCATGTTCACGGGTTCTGGGAGTACAGGAACGTTTCTACTGCTGCCTCGGGCTGGGGTCTGTCCTCTCCCTGATGTCTCCTTCCCCACCCCTCCCTTCCAGAGGAGGAGCGAGTGGACATTCTAATCAACAACGCGGGCGTGATGCGGTGCCCCCACTGGACCACCGAGGACGGCTTCGAGATGCAGTTTGGCGTTAACCACCTGGGTGAGGCCTGGGCAGGCGGCTGCCCCGTGGGCTCAAGCGATCCTCCCCCGTCGTCCTCCCAAAGTGCTGGGATTTTAGGCGTGAGCCAAAAGTGACCTTTTTGTCATCCTTAATCCAGGTCACTTTCTCTTGACGAACTTGCTGCTGGACAAGCTGAAAGCCTCAGCCCCTTCGCGGATCATCAACCTTTCGTCCTTGGCCCATGTTGCTGGGCACATAGACTTTGATGACTTGAACTGGCAGACGAGGAAGTATGACACCAAAGCCGCCTACTGCCAGAGCAAGCTGGCCATCGTCCTCTTCACCAAGGAGCTGAGCCGGCGGCTGCAAGGTATGGGGCGCTAGGCTCAGCCTCCCTCTTGCTTTACTCTGAGCCTAGAGCAGCCCTTCCATGATCCTAGGCTGATGGGAGGCCAAGCTGTGGCTCCACAACAGAATCCGCAAAAGTAGAGCACACGGACCACCCTGCCCCCTTCTGGTGCCTGAAGCAGACATCACTAATCGATTGTTCTTCTGCTGATTGTCTGTTCATCCCAGGTGGTCTAGTCTGCCTGGATCAGGTGTCCTTCCCTGCTGCTGCTGGGCAGGCAGCTCAGCCTTTTGGCTCCAGCCAGTGAGTCTCAACCAGGGGCAGTTCTGGCCCACAGTTGTCAATGCCTGGAAACACAGTGATCACATCTGGGTGGGGGAGAGATTGCTCTGGGCATCTGGAGTGTAAAGGCCCGGATGCTGCTCCAGGTCCTACAGCACACAGGACGGCCCCTCACTCCTCCCGATCCACAGCGTCCATAGTGCTGAGGTTGAGGAATCTGTGCTGGGCCTTTGCTTCTGAAAGACCGTCTGTGGACCAGCGGTGCCAGCCCCAGTGGGAGCTGGTCAGAGTTACAGTATCTCAGATCCCACCGTCACCCACCGATTTGGATTCCTGGGGTGAGCTCAGCGTTCTGGGTTTATCAAGTGCTCCAGGACAGCTCGGCTCCCAGCAGCCATGTGGCAGAGCCGCCTGCAAGATAAGACCACTTCACTAAGATTTCAGAGCAAGAGGAACGACGGGGTTTGAGTGTAGGAAGCAGCCTGGCGCCCGGAAGCCCCACAGCTGGGTGTGGGCTGCCACAGCCTTCCAGGTGAGGCTGGACCTCTCCCTCAGTCTTCTCTTTCTTCCCCAGGCTCTGGTGTGACTGTCAACGCCCTGCACCCCGGCGTGGCCAGGACAGAGCTGGGCAGACACACGGGCATCCATGGCTCCACCTTCTCCAGCACCACGCTCGGTGAGTCCCTCCCAGCCTGGGGTCTGCACGCTGAGCCCTCCACCCCTGCTTTCTCAGCCCGGGGCCCAGGACCCTCCCTCAGAGACGGTCCCTGGGGCCGCATGCCTGCTCCTCGCCTGTGTCTTCTGAGGCACAGGACGGGTCCCTTTCCTCTGTCGACCTGGCCTGCCAGCCTCTAACAGCCTCAGGAAGCAGGCAGAGCCCCACTGGCCGATGAGAAAACCGTGTCTCAGAGGAAGAGGCCGTGGAGCTGACTCCTGGAGTCAGGCTGTGCTCAGGGTAACTCCAGCTTCACCCCAAACCAGCCGCGCCTCCTGGGGAAGTGCTGTTACCCCTCTGAGCCTGTTTCTTCATCTGCAGAGTGGAGGCCATAACAGGACTCACCTCACAGGCACTGGGAGGGTTAGACAAGACCTTCCTTAAAAGGGCCAGCACAGTGCCCCGCCCAGAGAACAGGCGGAATGAACAGTTGGAGCTTTATTTATTTTTATATATATATATATATATATATATATATTTTGGAATGATCTTGCTCTGTCCCCAGGCCCTGGAGTGCAGTGAGCCGAGATCGCGCCACTGCAAGCTCCGCCTCCCGGGTTCCTGCCATTCTCCTGCCTCAGCCTCCCGAGTAGCTGGGACTACAGGCGCCCGCCACCTCGCCCGACTAGTTTTTTGTATTTTTTAGTAGAGACGGGGTTTCACCGTGTTAGTCAGGATGGTCTCGATCTCCTGACCTTGTGATCCGCCCGTCTCCGCCTCCCAAAGTGCTGGGATTACAGGCTTGAGCCACCGCGCCCGGCCTTATTTATATATTTTTAAGATGAAGTCTTGCTCTGTCACCCAGGCTTGACTACAATGGCACGATGTTGACTCATTGCAACTTCCACCTCCTAGGTTCAAGCGATTCTCCTGTCTCCAAGTAGCTGGGGTTACAGGTGCACACCACCATGCCCAGCTAATTTTGGTATTTTTAGTAGAGGTGGGGTTTCACCATATTGGTCAGGCTGGTCTCAAACTCCTGACCTCAGGTGATCCACCTGCCTCAGCCTCCCAAAGTGCTGAGATTACAGGCCTGAGCCACCACCCCCAGCCAGTTGAAGCTTTATAACTAGTGTTTATAATCCTGAAAAACATGGAGTGGGTGAGTGGTTGGCATCAAGAATCTTAACTTGGCCAGGCTAATAGCCATGCCTGTAATCCCAGCACTGCGGGAGGCTGTGGCAGGCGGATTACCTCAGGTCAGGAGTTCGAGACCAGCCTGGCCACCATGGTGAAACCCCATCTCTATTAATACAAAAATTAAGGCTGGGCGTGATGGCTCACATCTGTAATCTCAGCACTTTGGGAGGCCGAGGCGGGCAGATCACCTGAGGTCGGGAGTTTGAGACCAGCCTGACCAACATGGAGAAACCCCGTCTCTACTAAAAATACAAAATTAGCTGGGTGTGGTGGTGCATGCCTGTAATCCCAGCTACTCGGGAGGCTGAGGCGGGAGAATTGCTTGAACCTGGGAGGTGGAGGTTGTGGTGAGCCGAGATCGTGCCATTGCACTCCAGCCTGGGTAACAAGAGCAAAACTCTGTCTCAAAAAAAAAAAAAAAAAAAAAAAAAAATTAGCCAGGCGTGGTGGCGGGTGCCTGAAGTCCAAGTTACTCGGGAGGCTGAGGCAGGAGAATTGCTTGAACCTGGGAGGCAGAGATTACAGTGAACTAAGATTGCGCCACTCTACTCCAGCCTGGGTGACGGTGACAGACACCAGGTCTCCAAAAATAAATTATATATAAATTATTTTTTTTGAGATGGAGTTTTGCTCTTGTCACCCAGGCTGGAGTGCAATGGTGCGACCTTGGCTCACTGCAACCTCCGCCTCCTGGGTTCAAGGGATTCTCCTGCCTCAGCCTCCCAAACAGCTGGGCTTACAGGCACCCACCACCACGCCCAGCTAATTTTTGTATTTTTAGTAGAAATGGGGTTTCATCATGTTGACCAGGCTGGTCTGGAAGTCCTGACCCCAGGCGATCCGCCTGCCTCGGCCTCCCAATGTGCTGTGATTACAGGCCTGAGCCACCTTGCCTGGCCAAAAAAAAAAAAATTATTAACCTGAGGCTGGTGCTAGGTGCATTTAGTAAGTTATTTAAGGAGAAATGGGGTAGGGTGAGGACTGGGGCTAAGAGGAGGAGAGCTTCCATTTTCCTGGACAAAGCCAGGAGGGCTCCTTGGGGGAGGCAGCTTCTGGTCTGATCCCTGGTCTGGAGGGATTAGCCTGGGCAGTGCCAGGGAAGGGAACTGCAGATGGAGGGAGCCAAGGGGAAGGGGCTGGAGGAGGGCTCTGTGGGACTCCAGGGGCCCGGAGCTCCCTGACGGGGGAGTGGGGCTTCCTTGCTTCTCTGAGTGTGTGCAGACTGAGCGCCCTGTGGGCTGATTGCAGGGCCCATCTTCTCGCTTCTCTGAGCGTGTGTGGACTGAGCGCCCTGTGCGCTGATTCTGAGCGTGTGTGGACCGAGTGCCCTGTGGGCTGATTCTGAGCGTGTGTGGACCGAGTGCCCTGTGGCTTCCTCGCTTCTCTGAGTGTGTGTGGACCGAGTGCCCTGTGGCTTCCTTGCTTCTCTGAGCGTGTGTGGACTGAGTGCCCTGTGCGCTGATTGCAGGGCCCATCTTCTGGCTGTTGGTCAAGGGCCCCGAGCTGGCCGCCCAACCCAGCACATACCTGGCCGTGGCAGAGGAACTGGCAGATGTTTCCGGAAAGTACTTCGATGGACTCAAACAGAAGGCCCCAGCCCCCGAGGCTGAGGATGAGGAGGTGGCCCGGAGGCTTTGGGCTGAAAGCGCCCGCCTGGTGGGCTTAGAGGCTCCCTCGGTGAGGGAGCAGCCCCTTCCCAGATAACTTCTGGAGCAGATTTGAAAGCCAGGATGGAGCCGCAAGACCGAGGGCCGCTGTCTGCCATGCCCGCAGCTTCCTGGCACCACCTGAGCCGGGAGACCCAGGACTGCCAGCCCCCATGCCCGCAGCTTCCTCTAGGGGGCGGTGTTGGTACCACCTGAGCTGGGAGACCCAGGACTGCCAGCCTCCATGCCCGCAGCTTCCTGGCACCACCTGAGCCAGGAGACCCAGGACTGCTGGCCCCCATGCCCGCAGCTTCCTCTAGGGGGCGATGCTGGCACCACCTGAGCCAGGAGACTGAGAACTGCCAGCCCCCATGCCCGCAGCTTCCTGGCACCACCTGAGCCAGGAGACCCAGGACTGCCGGCCCCCATGCCCGCAGCTTCCTCTAGGGGGCGGTGTTGGCACCACCTGAGCCGGGAGACCCAGGACTGCCGGCCCCCATGCCCGCAGCATCCTCTAGGGGGCGGTGTTGGCACCACCTGAGCTGGGAGACTGAGAACCGCTGGCCCCCATGCCCGCAGCATCCTCTAGGGGGCGGTGCTGGCCGCAGTGGACTGGCCTGCGGGTGACCACTGGGCTCAGGCTGATCCCATGTGCTCTGCTGCCAGCACGGGAGCGGGGCCATCTGATGCTTCCCCTGGGAATCTAAACTGGCAATGGCCGAGGAGGCACAGGCTCCATGTACTTGTGGGCCATGTCAGGAGAGCCAGCGGTGCCTGTGGGGGAGGGCTCCAGGGTGCTCCGCAAAGAGCATGGGCAAGCTGTCTGACACTCGGGTTCTTGGGTACCCGTGGGACCTTGTGCATACAAGGGTCTTCTCTGAGCCTTGGTTTCTTCAACGGTTTCTTCAGAATAACCGCTGTCTCCCGTGACAGTGTGGTGCGGCGAGCTGTTGTCTGTTCACTGTGGCTGTGCACAGCCCTTGCCAGGGGCGTTTGCTGAGGGCTTCCTGTGCCAGAGCCAGGCCAGAAAGCAGGTGCAGGTGTCATCCCGAGTTCAGGCTCTGCACGGCTTGGAGTGGGAACCCCACCAGCTGCTGCTACAGGACCTGGGATTGCCTGGGGCTCCCACCTTCCTATCAATTCTCATGGTAGTCCAAACTGCAGACTCTCAAACTTGCTCACTAAAAAAAAAGAAAAGAAAATGTACTTGAGTCGTAGGTTTTACTTTTTCCTCTGTGCATGGGTGAATGCCCATGAGCTGAACAAAGGCAACTCCTGGATTTCTTCCTTTTAGTTTATCACCAGGGCAACAGGCCATGCAGAAGTTCAGACGTTTTAGAGATGAAAGCTCCCTTCACCCCTTTCACAGGCCATAACTGTTTCAGTCTGGGCATCTTACAAGACGGCTTGTTAGAAACTGGGTAGAGATCAGGGTGAGAGGAAGGGGCTCTCAGCTTAGGTGCAGAACCGAAGGAGACACTGAAAAGCTCAGTAATCGAGATATAAAACATGTTTTCATATTTGAGATACTGGGGAGGCCAGGGATGCTGCTCAATATCCTACAGTATGCAAAACAGCCACCCAGTCTCGCTCTGTTGCCCAGGCTGGAGTGCAATGGCATGATCTCGGCTCACTGCAACCTCTGCCTCCCGGGTTCAAGCGATTCTCATGCCTCAGCCTCTCGAGTAGCTGGGATTACAGGCGTCTTCCACCACACCTGGCTAATTGAAGACGGGGCATCACCATGTTGGCCAGGCCTGGTCTTGAACTCCTGACCTCAGGTGATCCACCCGTCTTGGCCTCCCAAAGTGCAGGAATTACAGGTGTGAGCCAGTGCACCCAGCCCTTTTTGCTTTTTAGAGACAAGGTCTCACTCTTGCTAAGGCTGGAGTGCAGTGCCATCACAGCTCACTACAGCCTCGACCTCCTGTGATTCTCCTGCCTCAGCCTCCTGAGTAGCTGGGACTACAGGTGCACGCCACCACACTTGGCTAATTATTTGTAGAGGTGGGGTCTTGCTATGTTGCCCAGGCTGGTCTCAAACTCCTGGGCTCAAGTGATCCTTCTGCCATGGCCTCCCAAATTGTTGGGATTACAGGTATGAGCCACTGTACCTGGCCGTAGTTTTCTTTTTGATGCCATACCCAACGGCTGGAGGGTGTATTTGGGATGACCTGACTCTGGTAGGCAACTTCCAGTGGACCCCACAGTGAGACCACCTCCCTTTGACTGTGGGGAGATGTAGCGACTTTTTTATTTTTATTTTTTTGAGACAGAGTCTTGCTCTGTTGTCCAGGCTGGAGTGCAGTGGCGTGATCTCCCGCTCACTGCAAGCTCTGCTTCCTGGATTCATGCCATTCTCCTGCCTCAGGCTCCCGAGTAGCTGGGACTAAGGGCGCCCGCCACCGTGCCTGGCTAATTTTTTTATATTTTTAGTAGAGACGGGGTTTCATAGTGTTAACCAGGATGGTCTCGATCTCCTGACCTCGTGATTCATCCACCTCAGCCTCCCAAAGTGCTGGGATTACAGGTGTGAGCCACCGCGCCCGGCGCAGCGACTGGTTTCTAGCAGTAGGTTAGGGCAGAGGTGATAGTTGGTTAGTCTTGTGGTTAGGCTACAAAACCCACCTCTGTGGTGGTAGCATCCCTCCTGCCAGCCCTCTGTCTTGCTGTGGTGGAGCCAGCTGTCATGGTGAGTGGCCCTGTGGAGAAGCCAGGGAGGAACGGAGACTCCAACAACCGGGAGAAACTGAATCACACCAACAACCACGTGTGTGCGTGAGCTTGCTGTATGCTCTTGCTTGGGGGCAAGTTACAGACTCAGCCCAAGAGGAGTGGACCCCTCCAGGGCGTGATACCAGGAGGGGGAATCGGAAGCACGCCGACAGGAGTGTGTGTGTGTGTAGGACGTTATTTCTCACTGGGAGAAAAGCAAGTTTGAAAAACACTCCCGGCCGGGTGCGGTGGCTCAAGCCTGTAATCCCAGCACTTTGGGAGGCCGAGACGGGTGGATCACGAGGTCAGGAGATCGAGACCATCCTGGCTAACACGGTGAAACCCCATCTCTACTAAAAAATACAAAAAACTAGCCGGGCGAGGTGGCGGGCGCCTGTAGTCCCAGCTACTCAGGAGGCTGAGGCAGGAGAATGGCGTGAACCCGGGAGGCGGAGTTTGCAGTGAGCTGGAGATCCGCCACTGCACTCCAGCCTGGCGACAGAGCTGCGACCCGTCTCAAAAAAACCACCCCATGAGATGGGTGGGCTGAGGATAACCTCAAAGCCTCTGGTTCTCTGAATAGGTGCGTAGGACTCACCCAGGCACTCTTTCCTTTTTTAAATTGTGATAAAAAGTACACAACGCTGGCCAGGCGTGATGGTGCACTCCTGTAATCCCAGCTACTAGGGAGGCTGAGGCAGAAGAACTGCTTGAACCAAGGGGGCACCGCTCCCGGCTGTAACAAGTTTCCAACATCCCCCCTCTTCGGTGGCACAGGGGCTGGCCCCACATACATATGCGATGGCAACTGACCAGGTCCCTGATAGACCAGAGTACTCCAGAAACACTTCGTTGCCTGGGATGGAGGATGATGTTATGTGGCCCTCCGAGGGTTTGAGTTTGATAAATGGGCAAAGGAAGTGGTTTTTAGTAGAAAGCCAGGCTTCCTTTTTTTTTTTTTTTTTTTTTTTCCAGCCAGCAAACCCCAAACAAGAACCTATGGTTGGTGATGGATGTGCGTTCAGAAAGCGGGGAGGAAGCGGGAGTCAGAGGTGAGGGCAGTCATCAGTCATAGCTGTTCGCTGCATCACCCTCTCACTATCTCCAGAAAGTTTTCTGGACTTCTGTTGTGCAGTGTAGAAGTGCCCCATCTTCATTCATATCGAGTAAAGTCAAAGGACAAACTCTAAAGATGGCAGCATCTTCCTGCCTTCCTAGTCAGGTTGCCGCTGTAGCGGAGTGCCACCCTGATTTCCAGCCCTGCAGCACACAGTCGCACAGGGAGAACCTGCCTGGCGTGATCCAGAGGCAACGTATCTCCCAAGGTGATTGTGAAGGTACCAGAGGGATAAACACAGCCCGTGAACCGCGAGCCAGAAGACGGGTCCAGCTGGCTGCTGTTGACTCATCAGGGCGTGTTGAGTCCGAGCACTTCTCCAAACCACCCAAGGGGCACCCAGGGTGACATGTACATCACCTTGAGTACAATTCCCTCAAGGAAAAACCGAGTCCAGCATCTTCTGCGATGGCAACCCTGGCTTGGAGCCTCATAGGAGAGAAGGCCTTAAGAATACCATTTTCTTTCTC
Source organism: Papio anubis (assembly GCF_008728515.1). NCBI lineage: Eukaryota > Metazoa > Chordata > Mammalia > Primates > Cercopithecidae > Papio > Papio anubis. The sequence continues at coordinate 9,732,453 of NC_044995.1, read as the reverse complement.
TAAGTTGCTCTTATGGGAAACAAGTGATAATATTTTTTTTTTTTTTTTTTTTTTGAGAAGGAGTCTCGCTCTGTCGCCCAGGCTGGAGTGCAGTGGCGCGATCTCCACTCACTGCAAGCTCCGCCTCCCGGGTTCACGACACTCTCCTGGGACTACAGGCACCCGCCACCACACTCAGCTAATTTTTTTGTATTTTTAGTAGAGACGGGGTTTCACTGTGTTAGCCAGGATGGGCTCGATCTCCTGACCTCGTGATCCGCCCGTCTCGGCCTCCCCAAGTGCTGGGATTACAGGCGTGAGCCACCACGCCCGGCGTGATAATATTCTTTCTAAATGCCATCAATCACACCTACATGTGTCACCGAGGGCCGGATCATTCTCTGCCGCGGTGGGGCTGTCCTGTGCATTGAAGAATGCTGAGCAGTGTCCTTGGCTTCAACTGACCAGATGCCAGAGGCACCCCAATTTCTGCCATCGGGGGACTGACTTACCTTCACTGTTGCGTTTGATTCTTTTCATGTATCTTTAAGAAAGGACCCAGTGGGGCCAGGCGCAGTAGCTCACACCTGCAGTCCCAGCACTTTGGGAGGCTGAGGTCAGCGGATTGCTTGAGCCTAGGAGTTCCAAGACCAGCCTGGGCAACATAGTGAAAACCAACTCTACAAAAAAACAATTTTTTTTTTTTTAGATGGAGTTTTGCTCTTGTTGCCCAGGCTGGAGTGCAGTGGCGCAATCTCGGCTCACTGCAACCTCCGCCTCCCGGGTTCAAGCGATTCTCCTGCCTCAGCCTCCTGAGTAGCTGGGATTACAGTCACGCACCACCATGCCCAGCTAATTTTGCATTTTTGGTAGAGATGGGATTTCTCCATGTTAGTCAGGCTGGTCTCGAACTCCCAACCTCAGGTGATCCGCCCACCTCAGCCTCCCAAAGTGTTGGGATTACAGGCGTGAGCCACTGTGCCCGGCTGAGTTTATAGTTTTATAACCCTTATGGCAAATCTCATAGTATTCTGCAGGGATAAGCACAAAACCACTTGTTCAATAAATGCAAACAGAAACGCTAACAATTCTTAAGACATTTCTAATCTTATTTTACCAATAATTTTAAAGTCAGCTTTTGTATTGAAGATTTATAACCACTATTATTAACGTTTAAAATTCTATGCAGCTTAAAGCATTTATAATTGATAAAACTGCCGATACCGAGTGCCTGACCTAATATTTGAAAGGTGGCAGGCATTCAGCCACGGTCGCTGAGTTAATCGGAGATGTAGAGAAGATGATGTCAGGGAGGGTTTTAGATATAAACACCCTGATATTTATCATTTTAACCACTTGGAAGTGCACATACGAGTCAATGGCATTGGCCAGGTGCGGTGGCTCACACCTGTAATCCCAGCACTTTGGGAGGCCGAATCACAAGGTCAGGGTAGATCGAGACCATCCTACCTAACACGGTGAAACCCCATCTCTACTAAAAATACAAAAAACTAGCCAGGCATGGTGGCGGGAGCCTGTAGTCCCAGCTACTCAGGGACTCATGCCTCCATCTCCCAAGTAGCTGGGATTACAGGCGTGTGCCACCATGCCCGGCTAATTTAATGCCCAGCTAATTTTTGTATTTTTAGTAGAGATGGGGTTTCACCATGTTAACCAGGCTGGTCTCGAACTCCTGACCTCAAGTGATCCACCCGCCTCAGCCTCCCAAAGTGCTGGGATTACAGGCGTGAGCCACCGCGCCTGGCTGATTTTTATTCTTTTAATGAAGGCTGGTTGATATTACCTTGTCTGTATATACCGCATGTTGTTTATCCATTGTTGTTGATGGATATTTGGCTGGTTTCACCTCTTGGCTATTGTGAATAAAGCTGCTATGAACACTGGTGTGCAAATATGTTCGAGATCCTGTTTTCAATTCTTTTAGGTGTATACCCAGAAGTGGAATTGCTGGATTTTATGGCAATCCCACGTTTAACTTTTGGAGGAGCTGCTAAAACTGTTTTCCACAGCAGTGGCACCATGTTATGTCCCCGCCAGCAAGGCACGCGCAGTCCAACTTCTCTGCATACTCACCAACGTTTGCTATTTTCCATTAAAAAAAAATTATAGCTGGTCGGGCGCAGTGGCTCATGCCTGTAATCCCAGCCCTTTGGGAGGCCGATGTGGGCAGATCACCTGAAGTTCGGAGTTCAAGACCAGCCTGGCCAATGTGGTGAAACCCCATCTCTACTAAAAATACAAAAATTAGCCCGGCGTGGTGGTGGTACATACCTATAACGCCAGCCATTTGGGAGGCTGAGGCTGCAGAATCACTTGAACCCAGGAGGTGGAGGTTGTAGTGGGCCGAGATGGCGCCACTGCACTCCAGCCTGGGCAAAAAGAGCGAGACTCTGTCTGGAAAAAAAAAAAAAAAAATTATAGCCATCCCAGAAGTTGTGAAGTCATATCTCACTGTGGTTTTGATGAGTATTTTCCTAGCGACATCAGGGAGTTTATGGGAGCACGGGAACACAGGCCAGGCCCCAGCAGGCAGACGAACGGTGCAACGCCAGGCTGGCCAGAGGAGATAAGCGCGGCTCCTTGGAGCTTGTGTGCAAGTCACTGTCCTGGGGAGCCGGCTACGGCTCGATGAGTCTCAATTAGGAAAGGCCGGGGCTGGCGGAGGAAGGGAGGAGAGCATTCTTCATCCTCATCACATCCTGAGCCCGTGCCCCAGGCTCCCCCCACTTCCCTCCCTGGCCACAGAGCTCAGGACAGGGCTGAGGAACCATGTCTCCATCCCTGACTGCCCTCTTCTGTCTTGGTGAGTCCTGAGGGTCGATCTGGGAAGTGCTGAAAGACAGGCCTGGACTGCCAGACAAAGGATTTTTTAAGAAATTTGCATCGGTGATGAATTTCAGGACAAAAAGGGACCTATGAGAGCCCCTTCATTGGTTGGGTGGGAAGTGGAGGGCTAGCGAGGTGGTGTGTTTTGCCTGAGTTATTCCAGCGTATTCGTGGCTGGGTCAGGAAATGAACAGAGGTGTCCTAGCATTGGTCACAACTTTGTTCTATGACACTGCAGTTGCCCCTTTTTAAATAACTGTGGGCCAGGCACGGTGGCTCATGCCTGTAATCTCAACTTTGGGAGGCCAAGGTGGGTGGATCACCTGAGGTCAGGAGTTCAAGACCAGCCTGGCCAACATGGCAAAACCCCGTCTCTACAAAAATTAGCCGGGCATGATGGGGGGTGCCTGTAATCCCAGCTACTCGGGAGGCTGAGGTGGGAGAATTGCTTGAAACCGGGAGGCAGAAGTTGCAGTGAGCTGATGTCAGGCATTGCACTCCAGCCTGGGCAACAGAGAGAGTCTGTCTCAAAAAAACGCTGAGTGCCGTGGCTCACGCACTTTGGGAGACCGAGGCGGATGGATCATCTGAGGTTGGGAGTTGGAGACCAGCCTGACCAACATGGAGAAACCCCATCTCTACTGCAAATACAAAATTATCTGGGTGTGGTGGTGCATGCCTGTAATCCCAGCTACTCTGGAGGCTGAGGCAGGAGAATTGCTTGAATCCGGGAGGCGGAGGTTGCGGTGAGCCGAGATCACACCATTACGCTCCGGCCTGGGCAACAAGAGCAAAACTCCGTCTCAAAAAAAAAAAAAAAAAAAAAAATTGTGGACTTCATGATATCTGGACTAGGTTATGGATTTGTCAGTATCCCCTACAGCAGTGGAGTAAATAAGAGTCTCCTGACCGATGGGTGGCAGGTCGAATGCATTATTTCCTGATTTCTTCAGGAGAATTTGACCACTAAAAGGACAGCATCTCCAAAAGGCTAAGCAGGAAGGAGATGGTTGTGTTACTGGAGATGAGAGGGTTAACTGTGAATATAAACAACCTCCATGGGTGTATTCTTTGTTTTAAATTTTTTTTTTTTTTTTTGAGACGGAGTCTCACTCTGTCGGTCGCTCAGGCTGGAATGCAGTGGCACGATCTTGGCTCACTGCAAACTCAGCCTCCTGGGTCCAAGTGATTCTCCTGCTTCAGCCTCCGAAGTAGCTGGGATTACAGGCATCTACCACCAGGTCCTGCTAATTTTTATATTTTTAGTAGAGACAGGGTTTCAACATGTTGGCCAGGCTGGACTTGAACTCCTGACTTCAGGTGATCCACCTGCCTCGGCCTCCCAAAGTGCTGGGGTTACAGGCGTGAGCCACCGCGTCTGGCCTGTTTTAACTTTAATTTTACTTGAGACAGGGCCTCACTTCTGTCACCCAGGCTGGAGTGCAGTGGCATGATCATGGCTCACTGCAGCCTCAACCTCCCAGGCTCAACCAATCCTTCCCCATGAGCCTCCTGAGTAGCTGGAACCACAGTTGCACACCATCATGCCTGGCTCATTTTTGTAATTTTTGTAGTTATGGGGTCTTGCTATGCTGCCCAGGCTGGTCTCGAACTCTTGGGTTCAAGCGATCCACCCACCTCGGCCTCCCAAAGCGTTGGGGTTACAGGTGTGACCTGTACAGGTTACTGCCTCTGGCTTAATTTTTGCTTCAATTGCTTTTGGGATACAAGTGGTTATTGATTACATGGATGAACTATATAGTGGTGAATTCTGAGATTTTAGTGCCCCTGTCACCTGAGTAGTATACCTTGTACCTAATGTGTAGTTTTTCATCCCTACCCCCCTTCTGCCTTTCCCTTCTGAGTCTCTGAAGTCCATTACATCACCCCGTATGCCTTTGCATACCCACAGCTTAGCTCTCACTTGTAAGTGAGAACATAGATTTTTGTTTTCCACTCCTGTGTTACTTTACTTAGAATAATGCCTCCAGCTACATCCAAGTTGCTGCAAGACTTTTTTTTTTTTTTGAGATGGAATCTGGCTGTTGCTGAGACTGGAGTACAGCAGCGTGATCTTGGCTCACTGCAACCTCCTCCTCCCGGGTTCAAGCAATTCTCCTGCCTCAGCCTCCCGAGTAGCTGGGACTACAGGCGCCTGCCACCACGCCCAGCTAATTTTTGTATTTTTAGTAGAGACGGGGTTTCACCATGTTGAGGAGGATGGTCTTGATCTCTTGACCTCATGATCCACCCGCCTCGGCCTCCCAGAGTGCTGGCATTACAGGCGTGAGCCACTGTGCCTGGCCAAAGGACATTATTTTGTTCCTTTTAATGGCTGAGTAGTATTTCACACTCATTTATTTTTACTGATTTTTTGACACAGAGTCTCACTCTGTCGCCCAGGCTGGAGTGCAGTGGCATGATGTCAACTCACTGCAACCTCCATCTCCCAGGTTCAAGTGATTCTCCTGCCTCTGCCTCCTGAGTAGCTGGGATTACAGGCTCCTGCCACTACGCCCATCTTATTTTTGTACTTTTAGTAGAGACAGGGTTTCACCATGTTGGTCAGGCTGGTCTTGAACTCCTGACTTCAGGTGATCCACCCGCCTTGGCTTCCCAAAATGCTGAGATTACAGGTGTGAGCCACCGCGCCTGGCCAGTGAGAACTTTAAAATCTACTCTCAGTGATATGCGAGTGTGCAATATGTTGTTATTAACTACAGTCACCACGATGTGCAATAGATCTCCAAGATACACTCCTCCTGTCCAACTAAAACTGTGTCTCCTTCGACCAACATCTCCCCAAACCTTACCCCACCACCCCGGTAACCACCTCTGCTCCTGTAAATTCCCAGGTCCACACTCTTTACCACTAAACGGTGCTGCTAGGGTTTGAACTCCCCTCCTGCCAGGTGTAGGACTGTGGATAAGATTCTGTCTCACTAGCCTGATGTGTAAGAGGGGACTGATAACGTTAGCTAACCCGTGCGATTACGGCGACTTGGAGTCCACGCACAGGAGGCGCTCGGCCCGGCACCTGGAAGGTTCCCAGCCATGGTACAGGGTTGCTACAAAGAGGCTGAGGTGGGCTGTGATGGGGCAGGAGGAGGGGGACAGAGAAGCGGCCGGAGCTTGGGTTGGGGTGCAGAGGGAGCCTGTGGTCGACAATGGGTGGTGGCCACTGGGGAGCTGGTGACCAGTTGTCATTTTCTGAGCTCAGAGTCAAGAGATGATCTGGGTTCACCCACTTCTTGCTATGTGAGCTACGGAAGGTTGCTCAGCCTCTGCCTAGTTTCCTTGTTTGCAGTGGGAATGACAACTATCCCGCCTCTGTGTGTGTGTGTGTGTGTGTGTGTGTGTGTGTAAGAATGAGGGTTACCAGATAAAACACTGGATGCTTGGTTAAATTTGAATTTCAGATAATTAGTACCTTTTTTTTTGTCTTATTTTACTGAGACAGGGTCTTGCTCTGTTGCCCAGTCCTGAGTGCAGTGGTGCAATCTCAATTTTTTTTTTCTTGAGATGGAGTCTTGCGTGTTGCCCAGGCTGGAATGCAGTGGTACGATCTCAGCTCACTGCAACCTCCACCTCCCGGGTTCAAGTAATTCTCCTGACTCAGCCTCCCAAGTAGCTGGGATTATAGGCATGTGCCACTATGCCCAGCTAATTTTTTATATTTTTAGTAGAGATGGTGTTTCACCATGTTGACCAGGCTGGTCTCGAACTCCTGACCTTGTGATCCACCCACCTTGGCCTCCCAAAGTGCTGGGATTATAGGCATGAGCCACCGCGCCCGGCCAGTGGTGCAATCTTATCTCACGGCAGCCTTGACCTCCTGGGCTCAAGCAATCCCAGGAGGGGATCACTTATATACATGTATTTATATACATACATACACATGCATATACACAGATGTATACACACATATACATATATGTGTGCGTATACATATGTGCACACACATATGTCCACATATGTATATGCACATATACATGTACGCACAGATGTATGTTTACATATATGCACTATATGTGTATATACATACAGTGATCAGATCAGGGTAAGCAGCACACCCATGTTCTCAAACATGCATCCTTTCTCTGTGTTGGGAACTTTCACCATCCTCCTTAAGGCTACTTGAAACGATATATTATCATATGTATTACATCCTACCATGTAATCACGGAATATTGATTCAACCAAACGTTGCAAATACTGTGAAACCCATGGCCAGTACACGCTGAGATGACCTGACTTACACACTGGGGCTCCATCCTGCTCCATCCTTGCAGTCCAATGCATCCCATTAGTGTGGGGTTTTACTGCATGTATTACATATGCAATAAAATACAACAATATACAATATGCAATAGTATTTACAATACTTGTCTATACAATTGCATACTATTGGAATGCCCTTGGATATTATTTCATATTGGAGACCGAAGGGAGGAAACGAAGGGACAGCAATATCTGAGGTCCCATTCCTCACATCCACTGAGGAAGTCAACGGGCAATGTCTAACATGAAGGAATCCACAGATAGCAGCATGCGTACTTTTTCCTAGAACGATGAAGATATAAAAATGCCAGAAGGAACAAGAGAAATAGTAAAAAATGTATGCGGGGCGGGGACAGTGGCGGGAGCTGGACAGGGTTGGTCAAGGAATCTCTGCTTGACTTTCAAAAGATCTATTTTTTTGAGACAGGGGTCTCACAATGCTGTCCAGGCTGGAGCGCAGAGGGCACCATCTTGGCTCACTGCAGGCTTGACCAGGAATCCTGGGCTCAAGGAATCCTCCCAACCTCAGCCACCCCAAGTAGCTTGGACCACAGGCGCATACCACCATGCCTGCCTAATTTTTTTTTTTTTTTGGTAGAAATGAGGTCTCACTATGTTGGCCAGGCTGGTCTCCAACTCCTGACCTGAGATGATCCACCCTCCTTGGCCTCCCAAAGTGCTGGGATTATAGTGTGAGCCACCATGCCTGGCCTTAAAATAGTTGTCATTGTGGTAAAATACATAGAAAAGTCTGCTATAGCTGGCATTTGGTACATTCAATGTTGTGCAACCATCAGACATTTCGGGACCCTCCGAGGGAACCCCACGCCCGTTCCGCCGCCACGTCTCGCCCTCCTCTCCCCCCACCCCCAGCCATGGATCTGTTTTCTTCTCCGTCTTCTATAGATTTACCTCTTCTGGATATTTCATGTAAACGACCTCATAGGCTATATGGCTTTTTCTGACTGGCTTCTCTCACTTAAATTACATGCACATGTATCTTTTGAAGAAATAAATAATTAGCACAGAATAAAGCATATGCGTGCAAATGTCTTATCACCGCGCCCAGCAGGCGGGAATGTCCATACAAGCGCGTCCTGGCATCTGGTCCCTTTCTTCTTTCCTCAGGGCTGTGTCTGGGGCATGTGCCAGCGCAGAGAGGTGAGTCCTTCCCCCAGACCCCTTCCCTCCTGCGGGATCCGCCAGCGTGCCAGGGCAGCGGGGCCCAGGCGGCGTCTGCGGGGAGGCTGACCCAGCTCTGCTCCTCTTCCAGGCCCACTGCCTAAGCCCTCCCTCCAGGCTCTGCCCAGCTCCCTGGTGCCCCTGGAGAAGCCAGTGACCCTCCGGTGCCAGGGACCTCCGGGCGTGGACCTGTACCGCCTGGAGAAGCTGAGTTCCAGCAGTTACCAGGATCAGGCGGTGCTCTTCATCCCGGCCATGAAGAAACGTCTGGCCGGACGCTACCGCTGCTCCTACCAGAACGGAAGCCTCTGGTCCCCGCCCAGCGACCAGCTGGAGCTCGTTGCCACCGGTAAAGGAAGGGGGATCGGAGCCTGGGACTGCCTGGTCCTCCGTTCAGGGCACAAACATGGGGGACACTGAGAGCAGGGATTAGGGCCAGAATTAGGGCGAGGCAAACCAGGCACTGGCCTAGCGGGTGGTGGTGCCACAACATTTATGGATCAATGTGAATAATATTTTGTTTTGTTTTTTGGACACAGGGCCTTGCTGCGTCACCCACGCTGGAGTGCGGTGGTGCGATCTTGGCTCACTGCAGCCTCCACCTCCTAAGTTCAAGTGATTCTCCTGCCTCAGCCCTCCGAGTAGCTGGGACTACAGGTGTGCACCACCATGCCCAGCTCATTTTTAATTTTTTTTGTGGAGATGGGGTCTCTTGACAGTTTTCACAAAAGGCATTAAAATAAAAGAGAGAGAGAGGGTCTCGCTATGTTGCTTAGACTGGTCTCAAACTCCTGGGCTCAAGCAATCCTTCCACTTTGGCCTCCCAAAGTGTTGGGATTACAGGCCTGAGCCACTGCATCTGGGTGTGAATAACATTTTAATGCAATTTTTTAAAAAATCAAAAGAAATCGCAAACCATCCACGATGAAAAAAAAATCAGAATTTCACATAAAGGCAGAATCAGGCAGTGCCTGTGCCAAAACGAAAGACAGGCACTCCTTTATCTGTGTTTTAATGCACTTAAAAAAATTAGAGATGGGCTCTTGCTATGTGGCCCAGGCTGGAGTGCAGTGGCTGTTCACAGGAGCAATCATAGCTCACGGCAGCCTGGAACTCCTTGCCTTAAGCAATCCTCCTGCCTCAGCCTCATGAGTAGCAGGGACTACAGTCACAGGCCACCATGCTTGGCTCAGGATTCTTTTTAATTAAAAACTTGGTTTTGGAATCATTTTTAGACTGACAGAAAAGTTGCAAAGATAATATTAATGAAAATATTTCACCCAGGATCCCCTCATGTTAACATCTTACATTTGTTACAACTAAAAAATAAACATAGCACTGGTCCCAGTGGCTCACACCTGTAATCCCAGCACTTTGGGAGGCTGAGGCAGGAGGACCACTTGAGCCAGGGAGGCTGAGGCTGCAGAGAGCTGTGATCGTGCCTCTGCACTCCAGCTTGGGTGACAGAGTAAGATCCTGTATCAACAAACAAACAAACAAACAAAAAACTAACCATAGGCCAGATGCGGTGGCTCACGCCTGTAATCCCAGCACTTTGGGAGGCCGAGGTGGGCGGATCACAAGGCCAAGAGATGGAGACCATCCTGGCTAACACAGTGAAACCCCGTCTCTACTAAAAATACAAAATAATTAGCCGGACGCGGTGGCGGGCACCTGTAGTCCCAGCTACTCAGGAGGCTGAGGCAGGAGAATGGCGTGGACCCGGGAGGCGGAGCTTGCAGTGAGCCAAGATCGTGCCACTGCACTCCAGCCTGGGCGACAGAGCGAGACTCCGTCTCAAAAAAAAAAAAAAACATAATAAATCTTTCTTTCACGGGAATAAGTATTCAAATAGAATAATGTGAGTTTTAATGACCTACTCTTCAAATTTGCAAACATTTTTTCAAATATGTTAATTGTTTGGGAATAATTACATTTTACATACCAGGAGAGTGCCTCACTCATGCCAGCCTAATTCCTGGCCCGCTGCACTGTGGTCTATTCCGCGTTGTAAATTCTGCCTACCTCCCCTCTTTCCTCCCTCACTCCTCTCTGCTGCTAGGATGGACCAGCCTGGCCGCCTCATTACTTCTTTTGGGGTCAGACTCAAATGCCATCTTCTTATTAAGTATTTACCCCACCACCCTAGTCAAAATGGTCCTCCTCACTATCTGGTATGTCAAGTATACCTTTATTTTTACCTTGGTGATGGTTGTCTATTTTTAATTCCTGATGGGATTTTTTTTTTGTTGTTAGAATCCAGGGCTGGGAGCGGGTGGTTCATGCCTGTAATCCCAGCACTTTGGGAGGCCAAGGCGGGTGGATCACCTGAGGTCAGAGGTTCAAGACCAGACTGGCCAACATAGTGAAACTCTACAAAATACAAAAATTAGCTGGGCATGATGGCGAGTGCCTGTAATCCCAGCTGCTCTCTAGGCTGAGGCAGAAGAATTGCTTCAACCTGGGAGGCGGAGGTTGCAGTGAGCCGAGATCATGCCATTGCACTCCAGCCTGGGCGACAGAGCGAAACAAAACAAAACAGAACCAAACAAAACAAAACAACAAAAAAAGAATACAGACAGACACTTAATAGTTGCTTAAGAGAAAATTTCCTGAGTGAATGTTACAATTATCAGGCAGCTTATATCCTTCCTTCCTTCCACCCTCTCTTCCTCCCTCTCTCCCTTCCTTCCTCTCTTTTTTCTTCTTGTTGAGTGAATGCCAAAATTATCAGGCAGCTTATATTTTTCTCTTCCTTACTTCCTTTCTTTTGTTTTCTCTCTTTGTCTTTTTCTGAGACAAGGTCTCACTCTGTCACCCAGGCTAGAGTACAGTGATCATGGCTCACTGCAGCCTCGACTTCCTAGGCTCAAGCAGTCCTCCCACATTGGCCTCCCAAAGTGCTGGGATGACTGGTGTGAGCCACCGCACCCGGCCTCAACCTTTATCTTACTGACTCCTGTGTGCGAGCATGCATCACCACACCGGACTACAATACCTTCACGTCAGAGTAGTGTAGGTTCGTGCTGAGGAGTGGAGACCCTAGAATCAAACTCCGTGAGTGCAAATTTCAGCTCTGCCCCTTATGATCTTGGACAAGTTATTTATTTATTTTTAATTTAAAATTTTCCAGGTTTGTTGAGTTATAATTGAAAAACAAAAATGGAACATATCCAAGGCGTACATGTTTTGATGTACGTATCCACTGTGAGATAGTTACCACGAGCAAGCTAATTAACATACATCACCTCGCACAGTTAACTTTTCTTTTGCGTGTGAGAACACTTATAATCTACCCTCTTAGCAAATTTCAAGTACGCACTGCCGTCTTGTTACCTGGGGTTGGACAAATTCTTTAACGCCATATGCCTTAGTTTCATTTATAAAATAGGGATGTTAAGAGTGAGGATTCCACAGGTCTCTGAGGATTCACTGAACTGATGTACGTCATGAGTTTGGAAGGCACCCAGAGCTGGCACCGTCAGCCACGTTTCCAACGTAACGATTGTATGTGGCAATGCAAGCTTACGGCATGGTATAAGCTTAAGCTGTTTACTTACTCCCATCTCATTTCAAGCGCTTGCTAGGCAACAGGCACTCTGCTAAATGCTTACTGTGTACTGTCTCGTTCGATCATCCCCGTTTTAGCAGAACAAGGCACTGAGGCTCAGACACAGAGGGAGATTTGTCTCCGGGGCCACTTAAAGGCAGAACCAGGATTTGCACCCAGGCACTAGGATGTGAGCGCACAGCCCCGCTTCCTCAACCACTCGGTGACTTGACCTCTCTGTGAGCTTGGGTGGGGGAGTGTGCGGTCTGGGAGGGATACAGCCAGAAAGCTCCCCAGCTCTCAGGCAGGTGTGGGCACCTCCCCAGTCTCAGCTGAGATGCTGGCTGCTGCCTTTAACATCAGACTTTCCTTTTCTCCCAGGAGTTTTTGCCAAGCCGTCGCTCTCAGCCCAGCCCGGCCCGGCGGTGTCCTCAGGAGGGGACGTGACCCTACAGTGTCAGACCCGGTATGGCTTTGACCAATTTGCTCTGTACAAGGAAGGGGACCCTGCGCCCTACAAGAATCCCGAGAGATGGTACCGGGCTAGTTTCCCCATCATCACGGTGACCGCTGCCCACAGCGGAACCTACCGGTGCTACAGCTTCTCCAGCAGGGACCCATACCTGTGGTCGGCTCCCAGCGACCCCCTGGAGCTCATGGTCACAGGTAGGGGTGGTGCAGACCAAACCTTTCTTCCTCAGCCTTTGTAGGTCCTGAGGGCCATTCCGAGGGGAGGGGCCATAGGTGGGGAGGACGTGGGAGGGCAGGAAGCCCTGGGTTGCAGGCAGCTGGGAGGATGGAGGTTTCTTTTCTTTTTTTTTTTTTTTTTTTGATGAAGTCTCACTCTGTCACCCAGGCTGGAGTGCTGTGGGGCGATCTCAGCTCACTGCAACCTCCGCCTCCCGGGTTCAAGCGATTCTCCTGCCTCAGCCTCCCGAGTAGCTGGGATTACAGGTGCATGCCACCATGCCCGGCTAATTTTTGTATTTTTAGTAGAGACGGGGTTTCACTCTGTGGGTCAGGCTGGTCTCGAACTCCTGACCTCATGATCTGCCTGTCTCAGCCTCCCAAAGTGCTGGGATTACAGGCGTGAACCACCGTGCCAGCCTTGGCTACCATTCTTAAAGGGGGTTTCTTTCAAAAGAGAGCAGCATACCTCATATATATGTGGTTATACACATACCACATGTATATAACAATGTGGTTATATACATGCAATGGAATATTACGCAGCCTTAAAAAAGAAGGAAATTCTGACACATACTACAACATGGATATACCTTGAGAACATTATGCTAAGTAAAATAAGTCAGTCATAAAAGGACAACTACTATATGATTCTACTCAAAGGAGGTATCTAATGTCAAAATTGTAGAAACACAAAGTACAACGGTGGTTGTTAAGGGCCAGAAAGAGGGGAGAGCAGGAATGAGTGTTTAATGGGCATAGAGTTTCAGTTTTGCAAGAAAAATAGCTTCTAGAGGTCAACATATTGTACCACAATGTGAACATACCCAATGCCACTGGTCAGTACACTTAACAACGTCATATTAAATCAAACAAAATACATCATTTAGTTTTTTGGTAGAAAAAGTCTGTTTTGCCCCCAGGGTCACAGTGAGGGGTAGGACCCAGGAATCCAGAAGAAGAAACAGAACTGAGGTTCAAAAAGGAGGGACAGGAGTTACATGCATTTCCTTGTTAAATATCCCAGAATGTGCCAGGTGTGCTTTACAAATGCTGCCTTTGTTTTTTTTTTGAGAGTCTTGCTCTGTCACCCAGACTGGAGTGTAGTGGTGTGATCTCAGCTCACTGCAACCTGCACCTCCCGGGTTTAAGCGATTCTGCTGCCTCAGCCTCCCGAGTAGCTGGGATTACAGGCACCTGCCATCATGCCCAGCTAATTTTTGTATTTTTGTAGATATGGGGTTTCACCATGTTGGTCAGGCTGGTCTTGAACTCTTGGCCTCAGGTGATCTGCCCGCCTCGGCAAAGTGCTGGGATTACAGGTGTGAGCCACCACGCCTGGCTAAGCCTTCTTTTTTTTTTCTTTTTTTTTTGAGATGGAGTCTTACTGCATCGCCCAGGCTGGAGTGCAGTGGTGAGATCTTGGCTCACTGCAACCTCTGCCTCCCAGGTTCAAGTGATTCTCCTGCCTCAGCCTCCCAAGTAGGTGGGACTACAGGTGCATGCCACAATGCCTGGCTAATTTTTGTATTTTCGATAGAGACGGGTTTCACCACCTTGGCCAGGCTGGTCTTGAACTCCTGACCTCAGGCGGTCTGCCCACCTCGGCCTCCCAGAGTGCTGGGATTACAGGTGTGAGCCACTGCACCCGGTCAGAAATACCATTTGACCCAGCAATCCCATTACTGGTTATATATCCAAAAGCATATAAATCATTGTATTATAAAGATAACATGCACACATATGTTCATTGCAGCACTATTCACAATAGCAAAGACATAGAATCAACCCAAATGCCCATCAATGACAGACTGCATAAAGAAAATATGGTACATACACAGCATGGAATACTATGCAGCTATAAAAAGGAATGAGGTCATGTCCTTTGCAGGGACATGGATGGAGCTGGAAGCCATTATCCTCAGCAAACTAACGCAAGAACAGAAAAGCAAATACCACACTTTCTCACTTGTAAGTGGGAGCTGAACAATGAGAACACATGGACACAGGGAGGGGAACAACACACACTGGGGCCTGTAGGGGGGAGTCAGGGGAGGGAGAGGATCAGGAAAAATAGCTAACGCGTGTGGGGTTTAATACCTAGGTGATGGTTGATGGGTGCAGCAAACCACACGTTTACCTGTGTAACAAACCTGCACCTCCTGCACATGGATCCTGGAACTTAAAATAAATTTTAATTAAAAAAAAAAAAGAAACAAGGCTTATTAATGCATCTCACAGGAAGTAACAAAGACCAAATAATACCCACACTCTCATTATGCCACAGAGAGCTGAGCATAAACTAGGTTTTGCAGAGCTAGGTCCACCATAAAAAGACTCCCAGGATGGTACCCACCACAAGAGCTTCATATTTATCAGCCGAGGCAGTTCAGGAAACATTTTGGTGGCCACAGGAGGTCCCTGGTTAAGAAAATGGCCTAAGTAGGAAGGTGGAGATCCCATGTTCTGAGGCTAACACAAGCTCATTCTTTTTTTTTTTTTTTTTTTTTTGAGACAAAGTCTCACTCTGTCGCCCAGGCTGGAGTGCAGTGGTGCGATCTTGGCTCACTGCAACCTGCGCCTCTTGGGTTCACGCCATTCTCCTGCCTCAGCCTCCCAAGTAGCTGGGACTACAGGCGCCTGCCACCACGCTCGGCTAATTTTTTGTATTTTTAATAGAGACGGGGTTTCACCATGTTAGCCAGGATGGTCTCGATCTCCTGACCTTGTGATCCACCTGCCTCAGCCTCCCAAAGTGCTGGGATTACAGGTGTGAGCCACCGCGCCCGGCTAACACAAGCTCATTCTTCTTCTGAGGCTAACACGAGCTCATTCTTCCTAACATGAGCTCATGAAGATGCGGATCCACTTATTCTTCTTCAAATTGAGATATAATCCACATACCATAAAATGTACCTACCATGCTAACTAGGATGGCTGTGATTATTAAAATAAAACAAACGGACAAGAAGTACTGGTGAGGATTTGGAAGAACCTTCCTGTATTGCTGGTGGGAATATAAAATGGTGCAGCTGCCTTGAAAAACAGTCTGTGGCCAGGCACAGCCTGTAATCCCAGCACTTTGAGAGGCTGAGGAGGGTGGATCACAAGGTCAGGAGATCGAGACCATCCTGGCCGACATGTTGAAACCCAATCTCTACTAAAGTACAAAAAAAAAGTTGGCCAGGCATGGTGGCGGGCACCTGTAATCCCAGCTACTCAGGAGGCTGAGGCAGGAGAATCGCTTGAACCCGGGAGGTGGAGGTTGCAGCGAGCTGAGATCGCGCCACTGCACTCCAGCCTGGGCAACAGAACGAGACTCCGTCTCAAAAAAAAAAAAAAACAAAGAAAAAGAAAAAGAAAAAAAAAAAAAGAAAAGAAAGAAAAACAGTCTGGTAGTTTTTCAAAAAGTAAAAAGTAAAACACAGAGTTACTCTATGACCCAGTGATTCAATCAGCCCTGGGTGTGTACCCAAGAGAACAGAAAACTTATGATCACACAAAAACTTGTATGTGAATGTTCACAGCAGCAATATTCATAATAGCAAAATGTGGGAAAAACCCAAGTGCCCATCAACTGATGAACGGATCTGCTTCTTACTCAGCCGGCGATGGAAGATAAGTCTTACACCTTTCGAATCTGTCTGTATTCAGCGTCTGCGCTGTGTGTGTCAGAGAAAGGGGTTTCAGGGAGCCTAGACATCTCAGAAGAGGAATGGAGGTATCTAGAGGATATAGAGAACCACGGGGAAGACTTCACATTGTTTTGCTTTCTTATAATTCTTAGAATTCCCAGAAGCCACCACTGAACTGACCGTTTCACTCACAAACAAAGTCTTCACAACTGGTGAGTCACCAGGCATTTCATGCTCAGCAGAAAGGAGTGTGAGGACGGAGCTCTCTCTTCCACTATCTAAGCCTATAGGCTTTTAATCGCTTCACGGAACTGTCTGTCTCTTCCCAGGAAAGTCCTTGGTGTGAGGATAGAGCATGGGCGCAGAGGGGAGCTCTGGGGTTCAGGAGGAGGAGCATTTTGGGTAATGGGGCCATTTCAAAGACGGCGGGGCCAAGGCTGTGGTGGGAACACCGCCAGCTATCCCTACGCACTGCTCCCAGGATAAAGTCCTAGGCCTTTGGACTGGGCTGTGATCCGAGTATTTAATCTTGCTCCCCACTGTGTCCAGGTAGAGCCCGTGCTCGGACGCACAGACCGTAGGTAGAGCCCGTGCTCGGACGCACAGACCGTAGGTAGAGCCCGTGCTCGGACGCACAGACCGTAGGCGCCTGGACCTAGAACATCTTCTAACCACTCCAGGCCTCTGCAGATACGCTTTCCTCAGTCTCTTTCCCCTTGCCTTTCCTGGAAAATCCCCATTTCCTTCTAGACTAAACGCCTTCACGGATTCCCTGATAACAGGTGAGGTATCTCCATTGGGCCCACGGGACTCTTGCTTTCATGAGGTACCTGATCCGAGAGTTCTATTTTTATTTTTTAGAGGTGGTGTCTTGCTCTGTCACCCAGGCTGTAGTGCAGTGGCGAGATCTTGGCTCACTGTAACCTCTGCTGCCCGGGTTCAAGCGATTCTCCTGCCCCAGCCTCCAAGTAGCTGAGATTACAGGTGCGTGCCACCACGCCTGGCTAATTTTTGTATTTTTAGTAGAGACGGGGTTTCGGCATCTTGGCCAGGCTGGTCTTGAACTCCTGACCTTGGGATCCACCCGTCTTGGCCTCCCAAAGTGCTGGGATTACAGGCATGAGCCACTGCGCCCGGCATATCCCAGAGAGTTCTAACCCTGTGATGGGGTCCTTCCCTATCTTTAGTTCAGAACTTCCCAGTCACCCTCAGGATGCAGTTCCAATTCGTCAGCTTGCTATTCCATGAGCTTAGATATCCAGCCACTGTTGATCCCTCCAATCTTGTCTGCACACCTTCCATTCATTCCCACGCTGTTCTCAGCCCCACACGGTCACTTTAATCTCTTCGGGAGGCTTCCTAACCTCTCCTGACTCTGCATCCAATCTACTTGCTCTGCCTTTTCTTCCATTTCCCCATGGCCTCAATTCCTCATGAAAGCCTTGGCCGTCCAGGTTTGATTCGTGGCTTCCTCTGCTCTCGCTCAGTGTCTTGTGGGCTGTCTATTACAGCAATTTTCACAGTGTATTAAAATTGTCGCTTTGCTGTCATCCCCGCACTTTGGGAGGCCAAGGCGGGTGGATCACCTGAGGTCGGGAGACCAGCCTGGCCAACATGGTGAAACCCTGTCTCTACTGAAAATACAAAAATTAGCCGGGCGTGGTGGCGGGCACCTGTAATTCCAGCTACTTGCAAGGCTGAGGCAGGAGAATCCCTTGAACCCAGGAGTTGGAGATTGCAGTGAGCTGAGATCACTCCAGCCTGGGCAACAGAGTGAGACTCCATATTAAAAAAAAAAAAAAAAATCAATTTACTTCTGTCTCCTCCAATAGTCTGGGAACCGCAGATGGACAATGTCTTATGTTTTTGTTGTTGTTGTTTTGAGACGGAGTCTCACTCTGCTCACTCTGGGATCTGTGACTTCGGCTCACTCTGCGATCTCGGCTCACTGCAACCTCCGACTCCTGAGTAGCTGGGACTACAGGCGTGCGCCACCACGCTCAGGCTAATTTTCGTATTTTTAGAAGAGACGGGGTTTCACCTTGTTGGCCAGGATGGTCTGCATTTCTTGACCTCAGGTGATCCGCCTGCCTCGGCCTCCCAAAGTGCTGGGATTACAGGCGTTCAGCCAGTGCCATGCTTGGCCTGACAATGTCTTATTAATATGTGGGTTCCCATGGCCCAGCACATGGCTGAGTACCTGGCAAGTCTCAGGAGAAACTCGAGAAATAAGAGAGCTGGCACGTATGAGGTGCCCGTATGTCAAGCACCGTGCTTTATATTACTACCGTTATTATTATCTTGACTTTCACATCAACCTATGAGGGATCTCGTTAATTTTATTGGACACATGGGGAAACCGGTTCACAGATGCTGAGTCACTTGCCAGATAACTCACATCTAACAGGTGATAGAGTTGGGGTTCAAATCTGGAGGACAGCCTGACTCTATAGTTCATGCTTTTTTTTTTTTTGGGCAGGGTCTTGCTCTGTTTCCCAGGCTAGAGTACAGTGGTGCAATCCTGGCTCACTGCAGCCTCGACCTCCCAGGGCTCAGGTGATCTTCCTGCCTCAGCCCCCACTGAGTAGCTGGGATTACTGGCACGTGCCACCACGCCTGGCTAATTTTTGTATTTTTTGTAGAGATAGGGTTTTTCCATGTTGCTGAGGTGGGTCTTCAATGCCTGGACTCAAGCCAGCCTCCCACCTCAGACTCCCAAAGTGTTGGGATTACAGGCATGAGGCACCATGCCCGGCCCATGCTCTTCTTAAATGCTGTGGAATTCGACCTCCCCACGTGTGTGTGTTCGGAGTAGGCACAGTGACGGGGGAGGGAATATGGTTTCATTTCACACTTAGCCTTTTTTTGGTTCCCAGAGACTTCTAGGAGTATCACCGCCAGTCCAAAGGAGCCAGGCTCTCCAGCTGGTGAGTAAGTCGTCCCCTCCAGACCCCCTTCCTTCTCACCCATCTCCACCCAAAGCCAAGTCCTTTGTCTACACAGGGGCTGCAGCTCTCAGCTCTTGGGTTCCAGTGTGTAGAGTGAAGGCAGAATATCAGCGTATGGGGTTCAGAATTGCGCATTAAGATCAGGCAGGAAGGTTGAGATTTTAAAAAGGGTCAGAGAAAGAGAGATTCCATCTCTTCCCCACCCTTATAACTGTCTTCCCTTTTGCAATACATCAGATAAGGAGGCAGCATCGGTGTCTGGGGTGGAGTTAGTTGTCTCAGAGTCCTGTGACAGCACACGAGGGAGAGATGCTACTTAGAGAATTGGGGTCATCTGGCCCTGACACCTCCTCAGGAGGGGACGAACCCTCCAGGAAAGAGAATGGCATCCCAGCTAGTGGAGAATAACAGGATCTCTGAGAAGCCCAGGATGTGGCTCGGAGAGCGTCCTGGAGGTGGGCTTTTTGACCCGCTCCTGCCTGTCCTCATTCCTCCAGGTCCCGCCCGCCAGCACTACACCAAGGGCAACCTGGTCCGCATATGCCTCGGGGCTGTGATCCTAATACTCCTGGCAGGGTTTCTGGCAGAGGACTGGCACAGCCGGAGGAAGCGCCTGCGGCACAGGGTCAGGGCTGTGCAGAGGCCGCTCCCGCCCCTCCCGCCGACCCGGAAATCACACGGGGATCAGGATGGAGGCCGACCGGATGTTCACAGCCGCGGGTTATGTTCATGACCACTGAACCCCAGGCATGGTCGTATCCAAGGGACGGATCATGGCATGGGAGGCGACTCAAAGACTGTGGTGTGTGTGGAGCATGGGAGCAGGAGGGCAGAGGCTACAGGGTGGAAAGGAGGCCATGCTGCCTCCTCCTGGTGTTCCATCAAGGAGCCGTTCAGCCGGTGTCTGTCTGTCTGTCTGGCTCTCTGTCTGAGGGCACCTCCGTTTGGGATGGAAGGAATCTGTGGAGACCCCATCCTCCTCCCTGCACACTGTGGATGACACGGGACCCTGGCTGGACCACATACCGTCCTCTTTCTTCAAGCTTCTCTAATACGGGCTCCACATGGACCTCTAACGTTCCCAGCTCTCAGGGCTGACTGTTCCCTCCTCTGTGCAGAACCCTCCTGTGAGTCCCCTTGGCCGTCTGTGCTCTTGTCTCGTGTTCCCCCAGAAACTCTCACCCTCACTCCATCTTCCACTGCAGTCTAACAAATCTCCCTTTCGGCTCTCAGAACGGGCCGTGCAGGCAGTTTGGGTACGTCATTCGTTTTCCTTAGTATAAAACTAGCACGTTGCCCTCTTCCCTTCACATCAGAAAACAACATCGGCCTGTGCAACATGGTGAAACCCCATCTCTACCAAAACAACAAACATTAGCCAGGTGTGGGGGTGCATCCCTATTCTCCCAGCACCTCAGGGGGCAGAGGTGGGAGAACGGCTTGAGCCTGGGAGGCAGAGGTTGCAGTGAGCTGAGATCACACCACTGCACTCCAGCCCGGGTGACAAAGCCCGACCATGTCTCAAAATAACAAAGTGATGAATATGCTAATTACCCTGATTTGATCAAAACACATTGTACACATGTATTGAAATATTGCTGCCTACCCCATAAATATGTACAATTATGTATACATTTTAAAAATAATAAAAATAAAATAAGATAATGCACCATCTCCACCCCTCTCATATTTACTTTCTGAAGGAAATGTTAGGTCTTCTCAAAGTAAAGTTCTATACTTATTATCGCATTAGGCATTTCTTGACCATCTAATGCGTGTAAAACTGTACCACTGGGTTGGGTGCAGTGGATCATGTCTGTAATCCTAGCACTTTGGGAGGCCAAGGCAGGAGGATCACTTGAGCCCAGGAGTTCAAGACCAGCCTGGGCAACATAGTGAGATCCCATCTCTACTTAAAGAAGATAAAAATTTTTTTAAAAAAGGAAAAGAATGGCCAGGCGCAGTGGCTCAAGCCTGTAATCCCAGCACTTTGGGAGGCCGAGAAGGGGGGATCACGAGGTCAGGAGATCAAGACCATCCTGGCTAACACAGTGAAACCCCATCTCTACTAAAGAATATGGAAAAAAGGCCGGGCGCGGTGGCTCAAGCCTGTAATCCCGGCACTAGTCCCAGCTACTCCGGGGGCTGAGGCAGGAGAATGGCGTAAACCCAGGAGGCGGAGCTTGCAGTGAGCTGAGATCCGGCCACTGCACTCCAGCCTGGGCGGCAGAGCGAGACTCCGTCTCAAAAAAAAAAGGAAAAGAATGACTGGCCACGATGGCTCATGCCTGTAATCCCAGCACTTTGGGAGGTTGAGGTGGGGGTCACTTGGGAAAAGACAGAAGGATGGCAGAAAGAAGCTCCAGGACGACGGCTGTGAATCAGGGCTAGTGAGCACACAGCTTGGGTGAAGGGGGAACGGGAAGGGTGCTCAGAGAAACCTCCAAATGTAAGAATGGGTCAATTATTTGTCTTAACATAGTGGAAAATCATACTGAGATGCTATCAGAAGACAGATGAAAAATAATTACAGAGGTCAAGTAAACTAAGTAGATTTTAAAAAGACAAGTATAGCCTAGGCAGAGTGGCTCACACCTGTAATCCCAGCACTCTGAGAGAATGAGGCAGGATTGCTGGAGCCTAAGAGTTCAAGACCAGCCTGGGCAACATGGTGAAACCTCGTCTCATATACAAAAAATACAAAAAATTAGCTGGGTGTGGTACCACATGCCTACTCTCAGATACTCAGGAGGCTGAGGTTGGGGATCACCTGAGCCCGGGGAGGTTGAGGCTGCAGTGAGTCATGATTGCACCACTGCTCTCAAGCCTGAGACCCTGCCTCAAAAGAAAACAAAAATAAAGAGCAAATATAAACGTTAGGGGAACAACAACAACAAAAATAAAAGAAGCAAGTTATATTACCTGAAAATTCTCAGCTGTGAATATCTGTGGGTATAAAAATGTGATACTGGCCAGGCATGGTGGCTCACGCCTATAATCCCAGTGCTTTGGGAAGCTGAGGCGGGCGGATCACCAGGTCAGAAGATCGAGATCAGCCTGGCCAACATGGAGAAACCCCGTCTCTACTAAAAATACAAAAATTAGCCAGTCGTGGTGGCACACGCCTGTAGTCCCAGGTACTCAGGAGGCCGAGGCAGGAGAATCACTTGAACCCAGGAGGTGGAGGCTGCAGTGAGCTGAGATTGTGCCGCTGCACTCCAGTCTGGGTGACAGAGTAAGACGCTGTCTCAAAAAAAAAAAAAAAAAAAAAAAGTGATACTGAATATTGATGTGCAGACGTAGACATAAACATTGGAAAAGAAAAAACAGTAAGAACAACACTGTAGAAGAACGAAGTCCCTGCCTATTATGATAGGAATCCAGTAAGTGTAAGCTCATTCACATGGTTACACATTTTTAGAAATCTAATATTAACAAGTTCCTAAAGAAAACAGCTAAAAGTGGGTGTCTCTTAGGCGGAGCAATGGAAGAGACGGTTGGTTAGCCATTGCATTTTGTACAAACCCTTTTAGTGCTATTGGAATTTTTTAAGCAGGTGTGTGTATATTTTTGTAACACAATAAATAATAATAGTATACATCTTTTCTTTTAGAAGTATGCTGTTAAACAGAATTAAGAACAGGAAGTCTCAAAATTGTTTCCTTCAGGAGAGAAGATTTACTGATGGGAGAGAGTTCTGAAACACCTGCTTTGCATACTGCTGCCTGAAGGGGTGGCCTACCCCTCCACACCTGTGGGCGTTTCTCGTTAGGTGGCACGAGAGACTTGAGAAAAGAAATGAGACACAGAGACAAAGTATTAAGAAAAAGTGGGCCCAGGGGACGGGCGCTCAGCATACAGAGGACCCACGCCCGCACTGGTCTCTGAGTTCCCTTAGTATTTATTGATAATTATCTTTACCATCGTAAAGAAAAGCAAGTGGCAGGATAATAGGATCATTGTAGGGAGAAAGTCAGCAGTAAGACATATGAATAAAGTTCTCTGTGACATGAATAAGTTTAAGGAAAAGTGCTGTGCCTTGATATGCATATGTAAACATCTCCATAAACCTTTTTAGTGCATAAAGAGCAGCATTGCGCTAGCAAGTCCCCCCTTTCGCCCTAAGGCGGTTTTCTCCTTTCTCAGTAAACAGAACATACAATCGGGTTTTATACCGAGATGTTCCATTGCCCAGGGAAGGGCAGGAGACAGATGCTTTTCTCTATCTCAACGGCCAACAACCGCCAAGAGGCCTTCTTCCCTCTTACACTAGTCCTCCTCAGCACAGACCCTTCACGGGTGTCAGGCTGGGGGACAATCAGGTCTTTCCCTTCCCACGAGGCCATATTTCCGACTATCACATGGGGAGAAACCTTGGACAATACCTAGCTTTCCTAGGCAGAGGTCCCTGCGACCTTTGGCAGTGTGCGTGTCCCTGGGTACTTGAGATTAAGAGAATGGTGATAACTTTTAACCAGCACCTTCAGGCACTTGTTTAACAAAGCACACCCTGCACAGCCCAAAATCCTCTGAACCTTGAGTCACCACAGCACATGTCTCTTGCAAGGACAAGGTTAGGGGTAGGGTCACAGATTAACAGCATCTCAAATACAGAACAAAATGGAGTCCCTTATGTCTACTTCTTTCTATATAGACACAGTAACAGTCTGATCTTTCTTTCTTTTCCCCACAGCTGCTTAGTTAAAAAATCGCATTTTAACTTCAAAATATCCAAACTAATAACACAGTTTTAAAATAACAAATTATTACAAATACTACAAAATAATAAAAATACAAGTAGTGCAGAGTGGAAATGCAAAGCTATGTGTGCTAGAAGGCTAACATTCAATTAGTCATAACAAACAACAACAAAATTAAAGAACAAGATAGTTGTGACTTACCTTGGTCAATCACTTTCCATGGTAATTCAAGCCATTCAATCTAGGACCTCATCTCGGAAAATGAAGGAAAAAAGCAACAGAAAATAGTGCAGAGGTCTCTGGTGTTCAAAGAATAGGCGCTGGAGGGAGATGTGGGTGCCTGAGCTGTGCCCAGTCACTCAAAGGGCACACCTGACGCTACCTGTTCACTTGGGGCTTCGGAGGAGAGGGGAAAGACAAGTTCCTCCCGGCCACTTTCTGTCTCCTGACTTCACTTCTTGCTTACCTTCGACTGCACTTCCTGGATTGACATCACTTCCTGTCTTCTGACTTTGCCTCCTGTATGACCTCACTTCCTGTCTTCTACCTTCACTTCCTGTCTTCTGACTTTACTTCCTATATGACATCATTTCTAGTCTTCTACCTCTACTTGGTGTCTTCCGACTTTCCTTCCTATCTTGACTTCACCTCTTGTTTTTTTTGTTTTTTGTTCTTTTTTTCTTGACAGGGTCTCGCTGTGTCGCCCAGGGTGGAGTGCAGTTGTGTCAGCTTGAAACCACCTTTGCAAAATTATGACTGAGACAGTGAAAGAGATTTAACTTAACTGACTTCATTTTGCTTGTAACCTCCAAGCTGTCCTTTTTCATTCCTGGGTGTAGGCTGAACTTTGGGAGAAACTTAGTTTATGGTTTAAACAAAGACGATAGCCCTTTCCCAAAGCAGACCTCTTTGTTGCCTGGGGACTAGATTGGCTCTGTAGGACTAACATTAGCCACGAGATTAGAAATTATGATTTAGGACATGCAGCTGGAGGCTATAAGATTGTGACCCTCCCTAAACTGCTTCTAAGGTAAGTGCTTGAGATAATTTGCAGAACCTGCACTTGATGGATCAGCTGGCACCACCCATCTCAATAAACTGGCCCATCTTATCTTTTGGCCTCCACTCAGGAACTGACTGAGTTCGAGAAGATAGCTTTGACTCCCATTATTTCATCCCTGACCAATCAGCACTCCTAGCCCACGGGCTTCCCACCCACCAAGTTATCCCTAAAAAAAACTCTTCTCCCTGAATGCTGGGAGACACGGATTTGAGTAATAAAACTCTGGTCTCTGGTAGAGCCAGCTCTGCATGAATTATTTTCTAATGCAACTCCCCTGTCCTGATGAATCAGCTCTGTCTAGGCAGTGGGCAAGGTGAACACCTTGGGTGATTACAATCTTGGCTCACGGCAACCTCCACCTCCTGGGTTCAAGCGATTCTCCTGCCTCAGACTCCCAAGTAGCTGAGATTACAGACGTGCAATACCATGCTCAGCTACATTTTTTTTTCTTTATTTTTTTTGAGATGGAGTCTCATTCTGTCCCCCAGGCTGAAGTGCAATGGCTCACTGCAACCTCCACCTCCGGGGTTTAAGCGATTCTCCTGCCTCAGCCTCCAGAGTAGCTGGGACTACAGGCATGTGTCCCATGCCTGGCTGATTTTTGTATTTTTAGTAGAGACAGGGTTTGATTATGTTGGCCAGGCTGGTCTTGAACTCCTGACCTCATGTGATACACCCGCCTCCACCTCCCGAAGTGCTGGGATTACAGGTGCGATTCACCGTGCCCAGCCCACTCCCTGTCTTCCGACTTTACTTGCACAGAGCACATTTACATGATCTACACTGCTGTGTCTGGGTGAGTAGAGGAACCTTGGAGAAGCCTGGGTCAGGGCTCAGGGAATGAGCAAGAGAGGAAAGGATGTGGTGACCATGGAAGTTGTTTTGGGGCACAGGATGTGATCTGCGATTGGGGATTGTGAGAAGACCCTCACCGAGGTCTTTCTTCCAGAGCTGCGGCTGAGCCAGAGGATCTCGAACAGCAGAGAGTTCTTCCTGTTCTCGTGGAAGAGCTGAGGATTGAGAGAAGCCGGGCGTAGCTCATGGGAGTGACCTTAGCTTTGAGAAGCCTGAAAATGAGACTTGGATGTAGAGTGGTGTGTGTGTGTGTTTTGAGGGGATCAGGCTCTCATGACCTCTGGCTCTTTTTTTTTTGCTCCAGGAACACTTCCCAAGCCCACCATCTGGGCTAACCCAGCCCTCGTGGTTCGCGGGTGCAAACATGGCCATGGAATTGTGGAATGATTTTTTTTGTATCCTTAGCAGAGAACCCAGTGAACTTCATTCTTGATCATCAATGTGATGAGATCCAGAATTCAGTGATGGGCAGAGGCGAGTGGTCACAGGTGAGGTGCAAGGAAACAGGGACAGCAGTACTTGTTCATCTCTGGACATAGATTCAGACACACATGAATGAACCCATGTGCCACAGGTTTCACTGTTTAGTACTTGTAGGTCATGAGGGTAGGCATCTGAGAGCTTGGCTAGATGAAGTACACACGTTGGAGAAAGATGGTTAATTATGAGTGCAAGTTTACATTTTATGGGCCCCTGGGGTATCAATACAGTTCCTAAACGGATGTAGATACATTACTCAATTTCTTCTGTAAAGATGGGGCTAGATTACAATGGTTCTCAACCTAAGAAAATGTTGCATTTCAGTAAATATCTTCTAATGTCCAGAGACATTTTTGATCATCGTGACTGTGAGGATGCTGGTATCTAGTGGGTAGAGGCTAGGGATGCTGCCAAACATACTGTAAATGTAGAGGACCATGTTTCCTAACAAGTAGTGATCTGACCCCAAATGTCAATAGTGTGGAGAATGAGAAACCTTTAGTGTCCTTTTAAAACTCTGTGCCTCTCTTTTGTCAACTTTCCCCCTTCCTCCCAGTGAACCTGAGAATAAAGATGCTCTGGAGGCTGGGCACGGTAGCTTATTTCTGTAATCCCAGCACTTTGGGAGGCTGAGGCAGGTGGATCACTTGAGGTCAGGAGTTCAAGACCAGCCTGGCCAACATGGTGAAACCCCTGTCTACTAAAAATGCAAAAATTTGCCAGGAGTCTGGGGCAGAATTGCTTGAACTTGGGAGGCGGAGGTTGCAGTGAGCCGAGATCACGCCACTGCACTCCAGACCAGGGAATGGAGCGAGACTGTCCAAAAAAAAAGGGGAGGGGGCTCAGGGAATGACCTGTGCTGGGTTGGATAAGGAGACCTTGAAACAGGAAAACTCAGAAGCCCACACAGTATGCAGTGGAACTGGAAAGTGATGGAGTGGTTTAAAGGTAGTATCAGAGAACTTGGATCTAGTCGGTAAAAATAAACCAATGGCCCCTGTTGAAGAAATGAAAGTGTAAGAGTAAGATTAATTTTTTTAGTTTTAAATTTAACTATTAAAACTACTTTTGGCCAGGTGTGGTGGCTCAGACATACAATCCCACCACTTGGAGAGGCCAAGCTGGGCAGATCACCTGAACTCAGTAGTTCAAGACCAGTCTGGGCAACATGGTGAAACCCTGTCTCTACAAAAAATACAAAAATTACCTGGCTGCAGTGGTGCACACCTGTGGTCCCAGCTACATGGGAGGCTGAGATGGGAGAATTGCTTGAAATGGGGAGGTGGAGGCTACAGTGAGCTGAGATCGTGCCATTGCACTCCAGCCTGGGCAACAGAGCAAGATTCTGCCACAAAGAAAAAAAAAAAGAAATGTTGCTGGGTGCGGTGACTTACGCCTGTAATCCCAGCACTTTGGGAGACCAAGGCAGGTGGATCACCTGAGGTTAGGACTTCGAGACCAGCCTGATCAACATGGTAAAACCCTGTCTCTACTAAAAATACAAAATTAGCCAGGTGCGGTGGCGGCACCTGTAATCCCAGCTACTCGGGAGGCCGAGGCAGGAGAATCGCTTGAACCAGGGGAGGTGGAGGTTGTGGTGTGCTAAAATCGTGCCATTGCACTCCAACCTGGACAACAAGAGTGAAACTGTCTCAAAAAAAAAAAAGTTATTTTATTAGTGTTTAATAAAAACTTGTACTGTTATTTTTCCCCCTTACCATCCATTTGTTTGCTCATCCAGTAAACACAGACAGCAATGTTAAAGTTATTGTCTCCCCATGAGAAGCAACTTTGCCAACTTGAGTAGTTCCTTTTGTTTGTGGTTTTACAGTGTAGAGCTTGCACTGTTGCTTTGTTGAACTTGGAATTCTGTATCACAAGGAAATCCTGGAGACTCTATAGAGAAAAACTAGGCATACCATGTTTTTGTTTTTTTTTGAGACAGAGTTGCTGTTGCCCAGGCTAGAGTGCAATAGCGCAGTCTTCAACTCAATGCAACCTCCGCCTTCTGGGTTTAAGCAATTCTCCTGCCTCAGCCTCCCAAGTAGCTGAGATTACAGGCACGTGCCACCACACCTGGCTAATTTTTTGTATTTTTAGTAGAGACGGGGTTTCACCATGTTGGCCAGTCTGGTCTCGAACTCCCGACCTTGTGATCCGCCCACCTCAGCCTCCCAAAGTGCTGCGATTACACATGTAAGCCACCGTGCCTGGCAATAGAAAAGATTCTATTTTAAGTTGGAATTTTTAAAAAGCAAATCAGAGCAATGACATGGTCGTATATGAGCTACACTGAAGCACCTAAAATATTGTATGTTGGTAGGAGAAATCCTCTGGCAAGTAACAGTCAACAGGCAGTGATCCATGCAGGTCAAGAAATAACAAGGCAGGCTGGGCACAGTGGCTCACACTTGTAATCCCAGCACTTTGGGAGGCTGAGGCAGGAATATTACTTGAGCCTGGGAGTTTGAGACCAGCCTGGGCAACATAGTGAGACCCTGTCTTCAAAAAAAAAAAAACCCCAAGAACTGGCCTGGTTTGGTGGCGTGCATCTGTAGTCACAGCTACTGAGGAGGTTGAGGCTGGAGCATCACTTGAACCTGCGAGCTTGAGGCTGCAGTGAGCTATCGTGCTGTTGTACTCCAACCTGGGCAACAGAGCAACACTCACTCTTGAGGGGGAGAAGAAAAAAAAAAGGGCCGGGTACAGTGGCTCATGCCTATAATCCCAGCACTCTGGGAGTTTAGGTGGGCGGATCACTTGAGGTCAGGAGTTTGAGACCAGCCTGGTCAACATGGTGAAACCTCATCTGTACTAAGAATATAAAAAAAAAAATTAGCTGGGTGTGGTGGGGAATGCCTGTAATCCCAGCTACTCGGGAGGCTGAGACAGAATCACTTGAACCTGGGAGGTTGTAGTGAGCTGAGATCGTGCCACTGCACTCCAGCATGGGCAACAGAGTGAAATTCAAATCTTAAAAAAAAAAAAAAAAAAAAAAGGAAATACCAGGAAGGCAAGGCAAAGATTGACAAGGCAATAGAAATCAATGCAATTAAACACCGTCAACTTCCCCCACCCCCCAGGTTCTCCCCAGTAAGATATCTTTTTGTTGTTTTGTTCTGAGACAGTCTGGCTCTGTCTCCCAGGCTGGAGTGCAGTGGCCGGATCACGGCTCACTGCAAGCTCCACCTCCCGGGTTTACACCATTCTCCTGCCTCAGCCTCCCGAGTAGCTGGGACTACAGGTGCCCGCCACCTTGCCCGGCTAGTTTTTTGTATTTTTTAGTAGAGACGGGGCTTCACCAGGTTAGCCAGGATGGTCTCGTCTCCCGACCTTGTGATCCGCCCACCTCGGCCTCCCAAAGTGCTGGGATTACAGGCTTGAACCACCGTGCCCGGTCTATTTTTTGTATTTTTTTTAGTAGAGACAGGGTTTCACCGTGTTAGCCAGGATGGTCTCGATCTCCTGACCTCGTGATCCACCCACCTCGGCCTCCCAAAGCGCTGGGATTACAGGCGTGAGCCACTGCGCCCGGCCAAGATATCTTTTCTCTAACGTGTCAAAGTCCATTATTAACAGCTTCATTTGTGAATGCTCTCACCTTTATTTCTCTCAATGTACCCGTGATACAGATATTTCATATGTAACAAAGTTAAGGACGTGTGCACGTGTAAAACAGAGGTAGAACCATGGCTGAAACATCTAGCTTAGCAGTGAACTCATTATCCCTGAGGAGTGGGGGCGGGGGAGAAGAGGAGTCACAGGCAGTTCACCAACACCTGGAAAATCAACGACTTCATGGAGAATGAACGACTCGGGGGGATTCAGATCATGAAGTCATGAGCAGAAGGTCTTTTTTTCCGGGGATCATGTTTCTCAGTATCAATAATCAGTTGTGGGTTGTTTTCTTCTATTTCTTCCAGCAGCTTATGGAGTTCATCATTAAAGTCATCTATTTTCAACCTGGGGTACAATGAGGGAGGAAAAGGTTACTTTGTGTATCAAGAAGATTTTTCAAATTCCCAAGTACCTGAAAATTCTGTTGAGGTCACCTTTCCTGATTATTCTAGGTGGCAAAGGAGTGTTCCATATTGATTTTCTTTTTTTCTTTGAGACAGTCTGTTGCCCAGGATAGAGTGCAGTGGCACCATCTCAGCTCACTGCAACCTGTGCCTCTAGGGTTCAAGCCATCCTATCCTCTGCCTCCTGAGTAGCTGGGACTACAGGCGCCTGCCACCATGCTCAGCTAATCTTGTATTTTTAATAGAGTTGGGGTTTTACCACGTTGCCTAGACCGCACCTGGCCTGATTGCTTATTTATTTTTAAATATAAAATGAGGCCAGATGTGGTGGGTCATGCCTATAATGCCAGCACTTTGAAAGAGTGAGGGGGGCAGATCACTTGAGGTCAGGAGTTTGAGACCAGCCTAGGCAAGATGGTGAAAGATCCATCTCTACTAAAAATATAAAAGTTAGCTGGGTGTGATGGTGCATGCCTATAGTCCCAGCTACTCAGGAGGCTGAAACAGAAGAATCACTTGAACCTGGGAGGTGGATGTTACAGTGAGCCGAGATCGGGCCACTGCACTCCAGCCTGAGCAACAGAGTGAGATTTTTGTCTCAAAACTAAATAATAAAATGCAAAATTAAAGACTTTCATTTCTCTTTTTAATCCTTTTTTTTTTTTTTTTTTTTTTGAGACGGAGTCTCTGTCGCCCGGGCTGGAGTGCAGTGGCACCATCTCGGCTCACTGCAAGCTCAGCCTCCTGGGTTCATGCCATTCTCCTGCCTCAGCCTCCCGTGTAGCTGGGACTACAGGCGCCCGCCACCTCGCCCGGCTAGTTTTTTGTATTTTTTTTTAGTAGAGACGGGGTTTCACCGTGTTAGCCAGGATGGTCTCGATCTCCTGACCTCGTGATCCACCCGTCTCGGCCTCCCAAAGTGCTGGGATTACAGGCTTGAGCCACCGCGCCCGGCCTTAATCCTTTTTTTCATTCCTCTTATTCTCAACCATGTTGATCTGATAGAGAAAAACATAACATCAGGTTAACCTTGTAATGGTATCAAGCCACTGTGTATTTTTAGATTCTTGTTTATCATGCACAGAAAATGCAATTGCTGAGTGTGGCTGGGCTATAGCTCTAATACCTGCCTACCTGCTCCATCACCCACTTTGGCAACTTCTACTCAGTGGACCCAAGAGTACCAGGTTAAACAGAGGAGATGCAGGCCAGGCGTGGTGGCTCATGCCTGTAATCCCAGCACTTTGGGAGGCTGAGGCAGGCGGGTCACCTGCAGTCGGGAGTTCGAGACCAGCCTGACCAACAGGGAGCAACCCCGTCTCTACTAAAAATACAAAATGAGCCAGACGTGGTACACATGCCTGTAGTCCCAGCTACTTGGGAGGCTGAGGGAGGAGAACTGCTTGAACCCGGGAGGCGGAGGTTGCAGTGAGCTGAGATAGCACCATTGCACTCCAGGCTGGGCAACAAGAGCAAAACTCCGTCTCCAAAAAATAAACTCAAAGCTGAAAAAGCCCTTAACGTCCATATGTCTTTTGACTTGCAAAGTATCTTAAGCTCAGTTTCATGTTAAGTAAATAAGTAATCTATGTTTCTTCTACATAAAGATTATTTTAAGCCAGCAGTAGACTATATTGCTTGTGAGAATTTCTGGAAGTTCCCACACTTCTAGGAAGGGGCTCTTGGTTCTTGCCATGGTATTGAAATACAACTCAGGCTGGGTGCGGTGGCTCATGCCTGTAATCCTAGCACTTTGGGATGCTGAGGTGGGTGAACCACCAAGGTCAGGAGTTCAAGACCACCCTGGCCAACACGGCAAAACCTGTCTCTACTAAAGATACAAAAATTAGCTATGTGTGGTGGTGTATGCCTGTAATCCCAGCTACATGGGAGGCTGAGGCATGAGAATAGCCTGAACCTGGGAGGCGGAGGTTGCAGTTAGCTGAGATACTACTACACCACCATACCCCAGCCTGGGCAACAGAGCGAGACTCCATCTCAGAAAACAAAACAAAACAAAACCCAAAACCCCAACAAAACCCAACAAACAAAACACAATCCAATGACAACTGGCTCTCGTGAGCAGGTAGACAAGCAGCCATGGCTGGGTGCAATGGTTCATGTTTACAAACCTGGCTACTCAGGAACTGAGGTAGGAGGATTGCTTGAGCCCAGGAACTGGGGTGAGCCATCACTGTGCTGCTGGACTCCAGCCTGGGGAACAGAGTGAGTTCTTGCCTCCAAGGAAAAAAAGGGCTGGGTGCAGCGGTTCACGCCTGTAATCCCAGCACTTTGGGAGACCGAGGCGGGCGGATCACCTGAGGTCAGGAGTTCAAGACCAGCCTGGCCAACATGGTGAAAGCCCATCTCTACTAAAAATACAGAATTAGCTGGGTGTGGTGGCGGGAACCTGTAATTCCAGCTACCGGATCAGGATCAGTCTCCTACAGCAGGTCCACGTCATTATGTTTCCCCTAAACCTACCACCCCGGAGGAAGCCTGACGGGGAAGTAAATGGATCATACCGGAGTGTCTGGAGGGTGCCAGGACGTGTCAAGGTTTTAAACAGCATCTTCACTCCACTAGACCCCAAGGGATTCTGGCCCAGGTCCAGAGTGATGAGGCTCTGGTTGCAGCTGAGGGCAGAGCAGAGGTCTTCACAACTGAAGGGAGGGATGGAACATCCCCACAACCTGAGGAAACACAGAAATGAGCACGTTGATTCAGCTGGTGCTGATCGATGCCCTCCCATAAGCCAAGCACAGCCTCGGGGCTTGGGGACCTGCATGACCAACACAAGTCTTAGGCCGGGCGCGGTGGCTCATGCCTGTAATCCCAGCACTTTGGGAGGCCCAGGTGGGCGGATCACGAGGTCAGGAGATCGAGACCATCCTAGCTAACCTGGTGAAACCCCGTCTCTACTAAAAAATGTAAAAAACTAGCTGGGCAACGTGGCGGGCGCCCGTAGTCCCAGCTACTCGGGAGGCTGAGGCAGGAGAATGGCATGAACCCGGGAGGCGGAGCTTGCAGTGAGCCGAGATCCGGCCACTGCACTCCAGCCTGGGCGACAAAGACTCTGTCTCAAAAAAAAAAAAAGAGAGACTTAGACATAGACTAGAACTATTCCTTTAACTATCTTAGTGAAAGCTCGGTTGACTCTATCCAAGTCCTCTCAATTACATAACTTGGGAAGTCAGTTTCACTGATTGCTTTACATTAGCCACAGATTCAATAAGGTCTAAGTAGAGGAAGTTGAACTTATAAGTTAACTCACCACAGACATCTCAAGTTGCACAGTGGTTTGCTCAAAGCCTCGCATAGGACCTTCACTCCGGTAACTCCTATGTGATTCAGTCCAAGATCCAAACACGACAGGCTTGATTTTTCTTGGAGGAGCTTTGCGAGACTGCAGCAGCCATCGCTCGTGATGTCGCAGTTCCACAGCCTAGAAATCAACCACAGGAAGAAAGCAAGCCCGAACCTGTGAGTTCTCACTGGTGTGAGGCACCTTCGACTCTGAGCCGTGGGTTTTAGACACGCTTAGAGACAATGGTGACCTGGAAATGGAATCATGGGGTGGCGTGGTGGACAGAAGAATGGCCTCCCCAAGATGTCCAAGTCCCAACTCCTGGCACCTGTGAGCAAAAGGGACCTCGCATCTTAGATGTGACTGAGCTTCTTAAGATGCTTTATATCCTGGTTTATTTGGGTAGGTCCAGAAATCACAGGGATCCTTGTAAGAGGGAGCTGAGAGTCAAAGCCAGCAGGAGGTGGCGTGATAAGGGAGCCAGAGCAATGTTTGAAGATGCTCTGCTGAAGCTGGAGGAAGGGCCACAAGCCAAGGAATGCAGGTGGCCAACAGAAGCTGGAGAAGTAAAAAGGATCCTCAGCAGGCACGGTGGCTCACTTCAACCTCCGCTTCCTGAGTTCACGCGATTCTCATGCCCCAGTCTTCCGAATATCTGGGATTACAGGCACACGCACACGTGTTTTGTGTGTGTGTGTGTGTGTACCACCACACCCAGCTAAGTTCTGTATTTTTAGTAGAGACAGGGTTTCACCACGTTGGCCAGGCTGGTCTCGAACTCCCGGCCTCAGATGATCTGCCCATCCTGGCCTCCCTAATGTGCTGGGATTACAATTCTATTTCCTAAATTCAGTTGCTAGAGAGGTAGTGTCTTACAGGCAAAAGACGCCAGCTCAGACTCCAACGTATCTGGTAGTAGGATCTGAGATACCAACCAACACAGCTTATCAGACAGATTTCACCTTAAGTTCTGTTTTCTTTCTTCTGTCTCAAGAGTTCTAACCTTAACTATAATTTGAACTAATGCCCACATATCTTTGGGTCCCAAGCAAAGCATACCACTAGCTGAGGGACACAGGACCTGGAAGGGCCATAGAAATAGAGGGCAGATTGGAGCCCATGACAACAGAGGAGTGAAAACATATCCCCAAATCTTAAAGGTCTGTGAATGTACAGAAACTTTTTTCTTTGAGACAGTCTCGCTCTGACGCCCGGGTTGGAGTACAGGAGCACAGTCTTGGCTCACTGCAACCTCCGCCTCCTGGGTTCAAGCAATTCTCTGCCTCACCCTCCCAAGCAGCTGGGATTACAGACATCCGACATCACGCCTGGCTAATTTTGTATTTTTAGTAAAGATGGGGTTTCACGTATTAGCCAGGCTGGTCTTGAACTCCTGACCTCATGATCCACCTGCTTCAGCCTCCCAAAGTGCTGGGATTACAGGCGTGAGCCACCGTACCTAGTCTTCTAGAAACTTCCATGACTGTGTGATGGAGGAAAACCCACATAAGACTAAAGAGAAGTTGACAACTTAGCAAAATAGGGGCATGGATCAAAAAGTTGAATTGAGGGGACCGGCACGATGGCTCACGCCTGTAATCCCAGCACTGTGGGAGGCTGAGGTGGGCGGATCACCTGAGGTCAGCAGTTCGAGACCAGCCTGACCAACGTGGTGAAACTTCGTCTCTACTAAAAACACAGAAGTTAGCTAGGCGTGGTGGTGTGCACCTTAATCCCTGGGAGGCTGAGGCAGGAGAATCGCTTGAACTCAGGAGGCGGAGGTTGCAGTGAGCTGAGATGGCACCACTGCACTCTAGCCTGGACGACTGAGCAAGACTATCTCCAAAAAAACCCAAAAACCAACAAAAAGGCCGGGCACGGCAGCTCACACCTGTAATCACAGCACTTGGGGAGGCCGAGGCGGGTGGATCACGAGGTCAGGAGATCGAGACCATCCTGGCTAACACAGTGAAACCCCGTCTCTACTAAAAATCCAAAAAATTAGCCGGGCATGCTGGCAGGTGCCTGTAGTCCCAGCTACTCGGGAGGCTGAGGCAGGAGAATGGCGGGAACCCGGGAGGCAGAGCTTGCAGTGAGCCGAGATCCAGCCACTGCACTCCAGCCTGGGAGACAGCGAGAGTCCGTCTCAAAAAAAAACAAAAACAAAAACAAAAAAAACCACACACATGCATACACAAAACCAAGAAAACTAGACATTAATTTGAAGATGGCAAGTGAGTGACATCTCACTGCCTGTGGGACTTCGGTTTTAGTGTTTCAGGGCCTAAATATAGTGGGTGTAGGAAGAATCCCTTCTACCCATCTCCAGCCACAAACTGAGTATGTCATTAAAGTGGTAGTTTTCAGATGCCAGGTGCATATCCTAGATTAAAGCTACTTTATAGGAAGATGACAGTTCCCAACTGTTGGAGGTGATGTTAGAAACAAAGAATACCAGAGATGTATGGCCAGGCGCGGTGGCTCATTCCTGTAATCCCAGCACTTTGGAAGACTGAGGTGGGCAGATCACGAGGTCAAGAGTTCGAGACCAGCCTGGCCAACGTGGTGAAACCCATCTCTACTAAAAATACAAAAATTATCCAGACGTGGTGGTGGGCGCCTGTAGTCCCAGCTACTCAGGAGGCTGAGGCAGAAGAATCGCTTGAAGCCGGAAGTTGCAATGAGCCAAGATCACGCCATTGTACTCCAGCCTGGGCAACAGAGCAAGACTCCATCTTAAAAAAGAAAAAAAAAAAAATACCAGAGATGTTAACACAAAATCGAATCTCTGAACGGAAACCATCAGTGCAGACAGTTTTATTTTTTATTTTTTGAGACAATCTTGTTCTGTTGCCCAGGCTGGCACGATCTTGGCTCCCTGCAAGCTCTGCCTCCTGGCTTCAAGTGATTCTCCTGCTTCAGCCTCCCAAGTAGCTGGGATTACAGGACCACACCACACGCCTGGCTAATTTTTGTATTTTTAGTAGAGACAGGGTTTCACCACGTTGGTCGGGCTGGTCTCAAGCTCCTGACCTCAGGTGATCTGCCCACCTCGGCCTCCCAAAGTGCTGAGACTACAGGTGTGAGCCACCGCGCCAGAACTCAATTCCTTTCTAAAGACGTGTCCTATAATTTTTCTTGGAGAGAGTGTCTTGTTCTATTGCCCAGACTGTACAGAAGTGGTGCAATCTCAGCTCACTGCAACCTCCACCTCCCAGGTTCAAGTGATTCTCCTGCCTTAGCCTCCTGAGTAACTGGGATTACAGGCATATCCCACCATCCCCAGCTAATTTTTGTATTTTTAGTAGAGAGACGATGTTTCACCATATTGGCCAGGCTGGTCTTGAACTCCTGGCCTCAAGGGATCTTCCTGCCTCGGCCTCCCAAGGTGCTGGGATTACAGGCGTGAGCCACTGTGCCAGGCCACCTGTCCTGTGATTTAAGTATTAACAGGAAGATCATATTGAGCATGTAGCTTCCAATAGCTTCCACTGGGAGTCTGAGCCTACGATGGCCCAGAAGACTACCTGATTTGCAAATCATTAAATAAATGAATTCCATTTACAACCAAACTGCATGCAATTTATGTTACACAATTAGAGGTCTAAGAACACAGATTAAGAGAAAACACAGCATGGGGCGAGATGGCTCACGCCTGTAATCCTAGCACTTTGGGAGGCCAAGGCAGGCAGACCTCTTGCGCTCGGGAGTTTGAGACCAGCCTAGGCAACAGAGCGAGACCCCATCTCTAAAAAACATGCATAAAGAGGAGAAAAAAAAAAAAACCCCTGAAAACCAGCTACGTTCTCCAAATCCCTATAGGATATTACTACTACTACTACTACTACTTATACTTTTTTTCCTATCACCATCTCCCCAGATCTCACCAGTTGTAACCATTAGCATCATGCTTGGGGCATTTAGAGGAATTAAGTGTTCTCATAACCACCCTACTAGAACCTGGAGGTGGGGGACTATGTACACACACACACACTCAGGCAGCCAGCACAGACTTACACCAAGGCCTGCAGTTTACACTCGGGGTAGCTCAGGCCCTCACACAGAAACTTCACCCCTGTATCCTTGAGGGAGTTCTTGGCCAAGCACAGGTGTGTCAGCTCCCGGCTGACCACCAAAACAGCAGCAAGGTCCTTGCAATTGGCTTCTGTCAGGTGACAGTTTTCCAACCTGCAAAAGAATCACAAATGGCAACACGGTTGACATTTCCAACTTCAACCTTCTCGGCTATCTCCAAATGCCAGCATCCGAAAGCCCCTTCTTGTGAACGCCCCACCCTCTGTCACACGCTGGTGATCCTATGAAGGAACAGGCATGAGAGAACAAGATTCACAAGCCATCGGCCTGGATCTAAACATGGGAGCAGGTGTTCACATCAGCGAGAGGTTCCAAACAGCCAAGTCAGGCGTGACCACGCCCCGTCTATGGCCCCAGATCGAAACCACAGCTGCTCTGGAAGAAAAGGAGAGACTTACGACAACCTCTGCAGGAAGCACTTTGGGTGTCTCAAAGTTGTGTACAGCAACTTGGCACCCTCATCCAGGAGCTCATTGTCGGAGAGGTTTACGCACATCAGGGACCGGTTGGCTTCAAGGGCCAAGGAGAGATCAGCCCACTGCTGAGTGGTAGCAGAACAAGACACCAGCCTGTGGGAGAAATGGGAACAAGTTTTTTTTGTTGTGTTTTTTTTGAGACGGAGTCTCAGTCTTGTTGCCCAGGCTGGAGTGTAATGGCACAGTCTCGGCTCACAGCAACCTCCGCCACCTGGGTTCAAGTGATTCTCCTGCCTCAGACTCCCGAGTAGCTGGGATTGCAGGCATGCACCACCACGCCCGGCTGATTTTGTATTTTTAGTAGAGACGGGGTTTCTCCACGTTGGTCAGGCTGGTCTCGAACTCCTGATCTCAGGCGATCCACCTGCCTTGGTCTCCCAACGTGCTGGGATTACAGGCGTGAGCCAGCGTGCCCAGCGGAATACGTTATTCTTGAGCATCTAACCACGGAATCGTCTTTGATTTATATCTCACTGGTTATGTTACACCCCGACTTGAATTATCCGGAGCAGTGATTGTCAAAGGATGGTCCCCAGACCAGTGGCATCAGCATTGTCCAGGAATTAGCTGGAAATACATGAACCTCAGTCAACCTGACTCAAATGTTGGATGCAGAGTCCACTAACCTATGTTTCATTGTTTGTTTTTTTGAAAGGGAATTATGCTGTGTCACCCAGGCTGGAGTGTAGTGGCATAATCTCAGCTCACAGCAACCACTGCCTCCTGGATTCAAGCAATTATCCTGTCTCAGCCTCCCGAGTAGCTGGGATTACAGGCGCGCGCCATCTTGCCTGGCTAATTTTTGTATTTTTAGTAGAGACGGGTTTTCACCATGTTGGCCAGCCTGGTCTCAAACTCCTAACTTTGGCCAGGGCGATGGCGCACACCTGTAATCCCAACACTTTGGGAGGCCGAGGCGGGCAGATCACGAGGTCAGCAGTTCGAGAAACCCCAGCTCTACTAAACATACGAAAATTAGCGCCGGGCGCGGTGGCTCACGTCTGTAATCCCAGCACTTTGGGAGGCCGAGGCGGGTGGATCATTAGGTCAGGAGTTCGAGACCATCCTGGCTAACATGGTGAAACCCCGTCTCTACTAAAATTACAAAAAATTAGCCGGGCGTGGTGGCATGCGCCTGTAGTCCCAGCTACTTGGGAAGCTGAGGCAGGAGAATGGCATGAACCCGGGAGGCGGAGCAGAGCTTGCAGTGAGCCGAGATTGTGCCACTGCACTCCAGCCTGGGCGACAGAGCGAGACTCCGTCTCAAAAAAAAAAAAAAAAAAAAAAGAAAAAGAAAATTAGCTGGGCGTGGTGGCGCATGCCTGTAGTCCCAGCTACTCAGGAGGCTGAGGCAAGAGAATTGAACCCAGGAGGTGGAGGTTGCAGTGAGCCAAGATCACTCCACTGCACTCCAGCCTGGGCGACAGAGCAAGACTCCATCTCAAAACAAACAAAAACTCCTGACTTCAAGTGATACACCAGCCTAGGCCTCCCAAAGTACTGGGATTACAGGTATGAGGCACCATGCCCAGTCCACTAACCTACGTTTCAAGGTGTTCTGCGTTCATCCGGAAAATGTGTTAGAATAAATTCGTAAGAAATGAGTGGCTGGGCATGGTGGCTCATGCCTGTGATCCCAGTACTTTGGCAGGCCAAGGCAGGTAGATCATGAGGCGAGGAGTTTAAGACCAGCCAGGACAACATGATGAAATCCCGTTTCTCCTAAAACTACAAGAATTAGCTGGGCAGGGTGGCACGTGGCTGTAATCCCAGCATTTTGGAAGGCAGGTGGATCACTTGAGGTCAGGAGTTCGAGACCAGCCTGGCCAACATGGTGAAACCCCGTCTCTACTAAAGACATAAAAAATTAGCTGGGCGTGGGGGATTCCCAAGGTCAAGAGTTTGAGACTACCCTGGCCACCAGCATGGTGTAACCCTGTCTATACTAGAAATATAAAAATACAGCTGGGTGCCTGTAATCCCAGTTACTCAGGAAGTTGAGGCAGGAGAATCACTTGAACCTGGGAGGCCGAGGCTGCAGTGAACCAAGATTGTGGCACTGCACTCCAGCCTGGGAGACAGAGCAAGACTACCTCCAGAAAAAAAAGAAATAGATTAGTGACCCACATCTTTAATTTACTCGATGTTCCCCATCACCCTGTACCCCATTATTCTCATGTAACAAAGAAAAGAGGGTAATTGTAGTGGTTAGTGACGACAGCAGCCACTATTGAATACATGGGCTTGGATCTGGTTTCATTTCAACCTTCAAATACCTGTGAGATGTACAGTATCCCATTCAACTGACAAGAAGATCCCATTAAGCAGCCTAGGATCGTTATCAGTAGAGCCAGAGCAATTTTTTTTACCCTGGAGATGGAGTTTTGCTCTGTTGCCCAGGCTGGAGTACAATGGCGTGATCTTGGCTCACTGCAACCTCTGCCTCCTGGGTTCAAGCAATTCTCCAGCCTCAGCCCCGAGTAGCTGGGATTACAGGTGCCTGCCACCATGCCCGGCTAATATTTTTGTATTTTTAGTAGAGATGGGGTTTCACCATGTTGGCCAGACCGGTCTTGAACTCCTGACCTCAAGTGATCCACCCACCTTGGCCTCCTGAAGTGCTGGGATTATAGGCATGAGCCACCGCACCCGGCCAAGATTTTTTTTTGTTTTTTGAGATAGTCTCGCACTGTTGACCAGGCTGGAGTGCAGTGGTGTGATCTCAGCTCACTGCAACCTCCGCCTCTCAGGTTTAAATGATTCTCCTGCCTCCGCCTCCTGAGTAACTGGGACTACAGGCGTGTGCCAACACGCCCCGCTAATTTTTGTATTATTAGTAGAGACGGGGTTTCACCATGTTAACCAGGCTGGTTTCTAACTCCTGACTTCAAGTGATTCACTGCCTCAGCCTCCCCAAGTGCTGGCATCACAGGCGTGACCTACTGTGTTTGGCCCAGGGGAACAATTTGAGGCCAGTGACCACCTACTATGCCAGTGTGGCCAAGTGAGGCTCCATGGAACCCCATGACACATGATGGTTCCCATCACCTGGGCAGCCACGTGGAGAGCTTCCCAAGGGGAGAGCTCTCAAACCAGAGGACTAACAGAAAAGGGGCAACTCGATGTTCCTGAAGGGATCTTGCTTGAAAAATGTCAATAGCTGGTATTCTGAATCATCATACAGGAGAAGCATGAACCATGGTGAATGATCTCTGACAGAAGCTAAAGATTCTGGGCCGGGCACAGTGGCTCACGCCCCACTTTGGGAGGCCGAGGAGGATGGATCACCTGGGGTCATGAGTTCGAGACCAGCTTGGCCAATGTGATAAAACCCTATTTCTACTAAGAATACAAAAATTAACCAGGTATGGTGGCGCGTGCTTGTAATCCCAGCTACTCAGGAGGCTGAGGCAGGAGAATCACTTGAACCCAGGAGGTAGAGGTTGCAATGAGCTGAGATCATACCATTGCACTCCAGCCTGGGAGACAGAGCAAGACTCCATCTCAAAAAAAAAAAAAAAAAAAAAAAAGGGAACATAAGGATTCTGGCTGGGCACGGTGGCTCACGCCTATAATGCCAGCACTTTGGGAGCCTGAGAGGGGGCAGTCACCTGAGGTCATGAGTTCAATACCAGCCTGGCAAATGTGCCGAAACAGTCTCTACTAAAAGCACAGAAGTTAGCCGGGCGTGGTGGGTGCCTGTAATCCCAGCTACTTGGGAGGCTGAGGCAGAATTACTTGAACCCGAGGGGCAGAGGTTGCAGTGAGTAAAGATTGTGCCATCGTACTTCGGCCTGGGCAACAGGGCAAGACTTCATCTAAAAAAAAAAAAAAAAGATAAAGACTCTGGGAATTTCCTCGGATTCGGATTCAGGGTCCTCACGTATGGTTGTCCAGGTTGTTTACTGCTCAAGGCAAGTAGAAACTCGAGTTCAGCCCATGCTGTCTCCTGGGTCATCTGCCTTTAGTACTGTTTCTAGTCAGAATAACGGACTTTTCCCATTCACACAAAATTGCCACATGAGCTTGTGGCGGCTGTTTGTATGGCGAAGGATTTTGACGATGAAGAGATATACCCGAAATATCGCAGGTTACATTCTGGGTGTCTCAAGACCTCACACAAGGCGGGAAGCACATCCTTCTGGTCAGTGCCTTGCAGGGTCAGATGCGTTACAGTCTTGTGACCTCGAAGAGCTAGGCAGAGGTTCCGATGAGCATCAGCTGGGAAAACGTTTTTGAACCTAGGGAAAACAAAAGTGAAATCTTGAGTGTCTATACCTGCGGGGAAAAGAAAGAGATCAGCCTGTTTCTGTGTCTATATAGAAAGAAGTAGACATGAGAGACTCCATTTTGTTCTGTATTTGAGATGCTGTTAATCTATGACCCTACCCCCAACCTTGTCCTTGCAAGAGACATGTGCTGTGGTGACTCAACGTTTAATGGATTTTGGGCTGTGCAGGATGTGTCTTTGTTAAACATGTGCCTGAAGGCAGCTTGCTGGTTAAAGGTCATCACCATTCTCTTAATTTCAACTACCCAGGGACACGTACACCACCTGGGACCTCTGCCTAGGAAAGCTAGGTATTGTCCAAGGTTTCTCCCCATGTGATAGGCTGAAACAATGCTGCTAAAAGGTTTATGGAGATATTTGCATATGCATCTCAAGGCACAGCATTTTCCTTTAAACTTATTCATGTCACAGAGATTTTTGTTCCTATGTCTTACTGCTGATTTCCTCCCTACAATGATCCTATTGTCCAGCCACTCCCTTATCTTTAAGATGGTAAAGATAATTATCAATAAATACTAAGGGAACTCAGAGACCGGTGCCGGCGTGGGTCCTCTAAGCTGAGCGCCAGTCCCCTGGGCCCACTTTTTCTTTCTCTATACTTTGCCTCTGTGTCTCATTTCTTTTCTCAAGTCTCTCGTTCCACCTAACGAGAAACGCCCACAGGTGTGGAGGGGCAGGCCACCCCTTCATATACCTATGTTGTACTTAAATAGAAACTAGGGGCTCAATATATTTAGACTATTTTTTCCATGTTTAATTTTTTTATTTTAAATCTTTATATAGATTGTTTTTTTTTTTGAGATGGAGTCTCACTCTGTCGCGCAGGTTGGAGCACAGCGGCGCGATCTCAGCTCACTGCATGCAAACTCCACCTCCCGGACTCAAGCGACTCTTACCTCAGCCTCCGAAGTAGCTGCTATTACAGGCGCCCGCCACCACGCCCGGATAATATTTGTATTTTTAGTAGAGGCGGGGTTTTGCCATCTTGGCTAGGCTGGTCTGGAACTCCTGACCCAAGTGATCTGTCTGCCTCGGCCTCCCAAAGTGTTGGAATTACAGGTGTGAGCCACCGTGCCCGGCCCCTAAAAATTACTTTCTACGATTATCCCACGAGACAAATTTAAGGACAGGACTCTCAATTCTCTGTGTCTTGAGCACTTAAGAGTCTACGGGCCGGGTGCGGTGGCTCACGCCTGTAATCCCAGCACTTTGGGAGGCCGAGACGGGCGGATCACGAGGTCAGGAGATCGAGATCATCCTGGCGAACACGGTGAAACCCCGTCTCTACTAAAAACACAAAAAATTAGCCGGGCATGGTGGTGGGCGCCTGTAGTCCCAGCTACTTGGGAGGCTGAACCAGGAGAATGGCATGAACCCGGGAGGTGGAACTTGCAAGTGAGCCGAGATTGTGCCACTGCACTCCAGCACTCCAGCCTGGGCGTCAAGCGAGACTCCATCTCAAAAAAGTCTATGACAGGAATTTGAATATTGTTCCAATATTAAAATTGTAACATTTTCACACCCTTAGGATTTTAGTTCATGAATTAGTGTCTACTTACACCACTCTCTGGAGATGACAGTTGTCAGAGGCTATCTGTTCACACAGGATCTTTACTAGGGAGGCACTCAGAAAGCTATTATTGATTTCTAGACTCATCAGATCCTTATTTGAGCCAAATATGGAACAAAGGTCCGTCCAGAAAGGAAGCATGTCCTGATCATCCTGGGATCTACAGGGAAGAGAAAGGGGTTACATCAATGTAGGTTCATCATGGCTGAAGTATTTAGGGTTTCTCTGGGCATATACCCCTAACAAATAAGTAGAAATAAGTGTAACTGAAAGCTGGACCATTTAATCTTTTGGCACCACCATCGGACAACTCAACACCCAAGAAGCATCACAGAAGAAAGAACCTACTCTTACACAAAAAATCCAACAGAGGGTAAAAATAAGTTAAAATGCTAAGCACAACATTGATAAAAGAATACAGGCCGGGCACGGTGGCTCATGCCTGTAATCCTAGTGCTTTGTGAGGCTGAGGTGGTGGGATCACCTGAGGTCAGGAGTTCGAGACCAGCCTGGCCAACATGGTGAAACCTTGTCTCTGCTAAAAGTACAAAAATTAGCTGGGCGTGGTTGTGGGTGGAGGTAATCCCAGCTACTCGTGAGGCTGAGGCAGGAGAATCATTGAACCTGGTGGGGTGGAGGTTGCAGTGAGCTGAGATCGAGCCACTTCACTCCAACCTGGGCAAAAGAGTGAAACGTTGTCTCAACAACAACAACAAAAAAAATTGTGAATATACATGTCAATAAAAAATATTTAGGCAGGGTGTATGGTACCTCATGTCTGTGATCCCAGTGCTTTGAGAGTTCAAGACCAGCCTGGGCAACATAGTGAGATTCTCTTTAAAAAAAAAAAAAAAAAAAAGTCACTTAAGTTAGCTGAGCACGATGGTGCACACCTAATACCTGTCATCCCAGGTACTCAGGAGCATCACTTGAGCCCAGAAGTTTGAAGCTGCAGTCAGCTATGATTGCACCATTGTACTCCAGCC
Organism: Papio anubis; assembly: GCF_008728515.1. NCBI lineage: Eukaryota > Metazoa > Chordata > Mammalia > Primates > Cercopithecidae > Papio > Papio anubis. The sequence goes on along the minus strand of NC_044995.1, from coordinate 9,687,499 downwards.
TGAGCAACAGAGCAAGACCCTGCCTTAAAAAATAGATATTTGGGCTGGGCACGGTGAATCATGCCTGTATTCCCACTTTGGGAGGCTGAGGTAGGTGGATCACCTGAGGTCAGGAGGAGTTCAAGACCAGACTGGCCAACATGGCGAGACTCTGTCTCTACTAAAAATACAAAAACTAGCCGGGCATGGTGACAGGTACCTGTAGTCCCAGCTACTCAGGAGGCTGAGGCAGGAGAATCGCTTGAACCTGGGAGGCAGAGGTTGCAGTGAGCCAAGATCGTGCCACTGTGCTCCAGCCTGGGTGACAGAGCGAGACTGTCTCAAAAAAAAAAAAAAAAGAGTCCAAAAAGAGGGAATTCCTGACCCTAAGCCACAGCACATAGGAGGCTCTGGCCTCTTCCTAAGGGCGCATGGGATGAGGCTAAACGACCAGTCGAGTGAAAGGTTCCTACCTCTCAGCCTCAGCATTGGATTCAGACGCAGCGACATTCTCCGGGAGCGTCTCCTTTCTTATCACCTGCAGTGACATTTTCTCCAAGTTTGGACAGTGCTTGAAGCAGAATGAAGACGGCGCAATGTCTACTGCATTTAAGTGCAGGGATATTTCTTTGAACTGAGCCATCACCTCCTTCACCAGCTCGTCCTCCTGAGACTCGTACAGACAGCAGAGGAGCTCCTTCAGGTCCGCCACCGTGGAATGTCCATTCTTACGACTTATGTCGCATCGCAGCAATTCCTGTTTGATCTCTGGTGACATCCGGCAGCCAAAGGTGGCCTCCAACTCCTTGACTCTCTTCTCATTAGCCAGGCCGAACAAGAAGCGTCCTGCCTGGATCAGGTCGGGGTTCTTGAGTCTTTCTTCTCTGGAAAGCAGCTTCTGCACGTTCCCAATGTCCCAGGCATGGCCGTCCCTGTCCTCCTCCTCCTTCTCCAGGGCGTAGAACAGCGCAGTGAGAAACTGCTGGAAGCTGAGGTGGATGAAGGAGTAGCAGCCTTTGGAGACTCTGTCCTGGCGGAGGATGTCTCTGTCCAGGAACAGGCGGAGGTCGGACTCCTGCACCCCAGCGCTTTCCAGGTCCTCTCCGTGGAGCACGGACATCTGCGCCCACAAACCCTGCGCGGCCAGGAGGCTCAGCGCCCGCAGCGCGCCCCAGAGCTGTGCGCCCTGCGGGAACTGGCTGCAGAGGAAGCGCAGGAACAGCCCCGTGCTGGTGAGGCAGGTGGGGGCCGGGTCCTCCCCCTTCTCCATCTGCAGCTTCAGAGTCGTGCACACGATCCAGCACACCGCGGGCGCCGAGCCCAGCTGGAACAGGGCCGCGTTGCTCCTCATCAACTCAAAGGCACGCATGGCTTGGTCCTCGTCTCCAAAGTGTCTCAGGAAATAGGCCCTCCTGTCCTCCTCCAGGAACCCCTCCACCCTTATGTAGATCGGCTGCTCTGCCACGAACCGGAGGTCCCTCAGGGCCCTGGGCCGCGTGGTGACCAGCAGGGTTGCCTTGGGTAACATCTTCCTCTTCAGCAAACTCCCCAGGAGGACCGGCACTGGCTTCTGCTGCTCCCAGTCCCCGCAGATGTCCTGGATCAGCGCCCCAGGTGGGGCTCCCAGCTCATCAAAACCGTCAATCACAAACAAGATTTTCTGTGCTTGGGCTAGGATGTGTGGAATGTCATCCTGCAGTTCAGGCCAGTCCCTGAAGACCATCTCTGCAAAACTGCACGGGCCTAGGCGGCTGAGCTCCCTGCAGCTGAGGTAGAATGCATATTTGAATTTCTGGATGAGGTTGTCCTCTGTCCAGTCCAGCATTAGTTTATTGGCCAGCGTGGTTTTCCCAAGGCCTGCAGGACTGTGCAGCACCACTGTGTGTGAGAAGGGCCCGGGAAGCACCCTGGGGTTGCTGAATGGGATCAGCATCCTGTATCTCTCAGCCATAACATGGACCTCTTTGCTGTCTCCAGGCCAGCTCTGCCACATCTCCCGGAACTTCGTCTTCAGTATAAGCCTGTACCTATCCTCGTTATCTTTGGTGAGGAGGGAAGGGAGAGAGGATGTAATCAGTTATCCATAGGGAAAACCAGAACAACAAAATGCCTTGTGTTGGCTGGGCGCGGTGGCTCACACTTGTAATCCCAGCCCTTTGGGAGGCCGAGGCAGGCCGATCACCTGAGGTTGGGAGTTCAACACCAGCCTGACCAACATGAAGAAACCTTGTCTCTACTAAAAAATAAGTTAGCTGGGTGTGGTGGAGCACACCTGTATTCCCAGCTACTCGGGAGGCTGAGGCACAATTGCTTGAACCTGGAAGACGGAGGTTGCAGTGAGCAGAGATCATGCCATGGCACTCCAGCCTGGGCAACAAGAGTGAAACTGTGTCTCAATACATACATATATACATACATACATACATAAACGCTTTGTGTTACATAGGAAAGTTAAGAGGACTTCAAGTTTATAAAGAGAAACCTGATCCCAACCTCACTGCAGGAAGATACGGTACAGACCTGACTTTTTTCCTTTGACTTTGAAGACTTCAGTCAGGACGGTGACGTCTTCCTCTGTTTCTGTGCACTCTACAAAATACAAACTCATGTGAACGTGACACAAAATCAGGTGTATTTCCTGTGGAGTCCCAATGAGGGAAAAGGAGTGAAGCTACCAGGACCAGCTGGAGAAACAGATAAAGCAAGTGAGCTACAAATATGTTTTCTGGCCAGGTGTGACGGCTCATGTCTCTAATCCCAGCCCTTTGGGAAGCTGAGGTGGGCGGATCACTTGAGCTCAGGAGTTCCAGACCAGCCTGGCCAATACAGAGAAACCCCGTCTTTACTAAAAATGCAAAAAGTAGCCAGGCGTAGTGGTGCACAGCTACTTGGGAGGCTGAGAGGCGTGAGAACTGCTTGAACCTGGGAGGTGGAGGATGCAGTAAGAGATCCAGCGCTCCAGCCTGGGCAACAGAGCAATACTCCATCTCAATAAAACAAGCTTTCTTCGATGGTTTAGAACATACAAACAAGAGGAAACAGGTCAGCTACAGGTTTTTTTTTTTTTTTTTGAGACAGTCTCGCTGTCGCCCAGGCTGGAGTGCAGTGGCGCAATCTTGGCTCACTGCAACCTCCGCTTCCCGGGTTCAAGTGATTCTCCTGCTTCAGCCTCCCGAGTAGCTGGGATTACAGACATGTGCCACTGCATCTGGCTAATTTTTGTATTTTTAGTAGAGACGGGGTTTCGTCATGTTGGCCAGGCCAGTCTAGAACTACTGACCTCAGGTGATCCACCCACCTCAGCCTCCCAAAGTGCTGGGATTACAGGCGTGAACCACTGCGCCGGGCCAGGTCTGCTTTTATGGTCCAGGAGATATGGTCCAAGATGTTTAGCCTTCCTGACCAGATCACACACACAGCTGCTCACAAACTCCCTGCTTGTCATGAAACGCCTCAGTTTATCAAACACGTCTGCTGAAGGAAGATGTCAAGTTAAACCGCCTGTTGACTTGACCTTATCCATCAGCCCAAGCCCTATTCTATAAAATCTGCAGGAAGCTGTGGTCTCCTGGCAGTGAGCTTCTCTCGTGACAGCCTGCCTGCTGTGGTCTGCCAATGTCTTCTCCTACTTTCTCCAATAAATCTGCCTTTCTTTACCTACGATTGTCTTGATAAATTTCTTTACCCGTCGTGCCACCAAGCACTATTCACCCCCATTTCCTGCTGAAGCATGACAGACAGCAGGCTCCACAGTGCCCCCAGTCTCACTGGAATTCTTTGTCAAGATTGTGTGCTGGGAATGACATTGGCCATGTCTAGAGAGATGAACAGGGCAAACGATTCCTTCAACCAAGTTACTCACCTCTATTCTACAGAGCCGTAACAAGAAATACTTGCTCTATCAAAAGTCAATGTGGGCTAGGTACAGTGGCTTACACCTGTAATCCTAGCACTTTGGGAGGCCGAGGCAGGTGGATCACCTGAGGTCAGGAGTTTGAGACCAGCCTGACAAACACGGTGAGACCCTATGTCTACTAAAAAAAAAAAAATTAGCCAGATGTGGTGGTGGGCGCCTATAATCCCAGCTACTTGGGAGGCTGAGGCAGGAGAATCGCTTGAACCTGGGAGGTGGAGGTTGTGGTGAGCCAAGATCACGCCATTGCACTCCAGCCTGGGCGACAGAGAAACTCCATCTCAAAACAAAAACAAAACTGCACCATGCTCCTAACTTTCTACAGACTGGTTCTAATTCTCCGCAACATTTGTTCTGCCCGCTATGCTTATGGAAGGGAGGTTGGAATTCTCCAGGAGACAGTAGGCAGATTAAGAATAGTGGAGGAAAAGATCGGAAAGAGACAGGGTTCTTAAAAGGAACAGGAGAAAGCAGCAAGAAGGGGCAGCTTCCCTCAGCTGACTCCAGCATCGGAGGTCCTGTCACCCACCTAGTGTTCCTGCTTTGAAACGCTCCAGCATTTCCTCCACGTCTACAGGTTCTCTTTCTTTCCGTGTTATCCCTGAAGAAAAAGGGGGGGCATTACTGGCCTGTTGCTGTGCTGGCAGTGGGCCTCCAAGATGGCTCAAGTGCGACCACTGAGTCTCAATAGTTAAGCCTAGATGAGGTAATTTACTAGATTACTAAAAAGGATGTTGGCGAGGTACTGGATGTAAAAGTGCAAGTACATTAGGCCATGATCCCAGGTTTAGGTGCCTTTCTGGTGCGAATTCTAAAAGTTCAGAACTCAAGGTGTGAAAAACAGACACACACACAGTACTCACGCATAAGGTCACTGGAACGGCTTTGAGGATTAACTGCCTAATTTTTCTTGAGACGGAGTTTCGCTCTTGTCGCCCGGGCTGGAGTGCAGTGGCGCGATCTCGGCTCACTGCAACCTCTGCCTCCTGGGTTGAAGTGATTCTCCTGCCTCAGCCTCCTGAGTAGCTGGGACGACGGGCATGCGCCACCATGTCCGGCTAATTTTGTATTTTTAGTACAGACAGGGTTTCTCCATGTTGGTCAGGCTGGTCTCGAGCTCCCAACCTCAGGTTATCTGTCTGCGGGGCCTAACTCCCTAGTTTCTGATGAGGTAGATAAATTTAAAATGAACTGGGACAGAATATAAGTACAAGGTGGAATCAGTCGGGTGGGGTGGCTCACGCCTGTAATCCCAACACTTTGGGAGGCCGACGCAGGTGGATCATTAAGTCAGGAGCTTGAGACCATCCTGGCCAACAGGGTGAAGCCCCATCTCTACTAAAACACAAAAAATTAGCCGGGCATGGTGGTGAGCAACTGTAGTCCCAGGTACTTGGGAGGCTGAGGCAGGGGAATTGCTTGAACCCAGGAGGCGGAGACTGAAGTGAGCCACGATTGCGCCACTGCGTTCCAGCCTGGCAACAAAGCAAGTGAGACTCCATCTAAAAAAAAAAAAAAAAAAAAAAAGAACAAGGTGGAATCCTAATATCTGCAGCTTAACCCTGGATAATGAAGGGGCGAGTCCATGGAACTCCTGAAAAGATGTTGGGGAGGCAGCTGGACACGGGCATGTGACCCTCAGAACAAAGGCTGGTCTGAGAAGAGCCTTTAGAGTCTTCACCACCAGGCGCGGTGGCTCACGCCTGTAATCCCAGCACGTTGTGAGGCCGAGGCAGACAGATCACTTGAGCTCAGGAGTTCGAGACCAGCCTGGCCAACATGGTGAAACCCTGTCTCTACTGAAAATACGAAAATTAGCCAGGCGTGGTGGTAGGCGCCTGTAATCCCAGCTCCTAGGGAGACTGAGGCAGGAGAATCTCTTGAACCTGGGAGGCGGAGGCTGCAGTGAGATTGTACCACTGTACTCTAGCCTGGGTGACAGAGCAAGACTGTCTCAAAAAAGGTCTTCACGAGGCCGGGCACAGTGGCTCACACCTATAATCCCAGCACTTTGGGAGACTGAGGCAGGTGGATCACGAGGTCAGGAGTTCGAGACTAGCCTGACGAACATGGTGAAATCCTGTCTCTACTAAAATTACAAAAATTAGCCAGACGTGGTGGCGGGTGCTTGTAATCCCATCTACTCCGGAGGCTATGGCAAGAGAATCTTTTGAACCCGGGAGGCGGAGGTCAGAGGTTACAGTGAGCCAAGATCATGCCACTGCATTCCATCCTGGGTGACAGCGTGAGACTGTCAAAAAAAATAAAAATAAAAATAATACTAAAAAAATAAAAGTCTTCATGGCCAGGTGTGGTGAATCATGTCTGTAACCCCAGCACTCTGGGAGGCCAAGGTGGGAGGATCACTTGAGACCAGGAGTTTGACACCATATCTGGCAACACAGTGAAACTGTCCCCACCAAAAATACAAATATTAGTCAGGTGTGGCAGGGCACACCTGTAGTCCCAGCTACTCAGGAGGCTGAGGTAAGAGGATCTCTGGAGCCTGGAAGGCTGAGGCTGCAATGAGCTATGATTGTGCCACCACAATCAAGCCAGGGCAACAGAGCAAGATCCTATCTCAAAAAAAAAAAATCTTCAGGATATAAGTAGCTGGTAAGGGCCAGGTGTCATGGCTCACACCTGTACCCCAGCACTTTGGGAGGATGAGGTGGGAGGACTGATTGAGCTTAGTAATTCGAGACCAGCCTGGACAACATAGCAAGACCCTGTTTCTACAAAAAGTGAAAAAATTAGCCAGGCGGGGTGGCAAGTGCCTGTGGTCCCAGCTACTCAGGAGGCTGAGGCAGGAGGATCGCCTAAGCCTGGGTGGTCAAGGCTGCAGTGAGCCGTGATTGCACCACTGCACTCCAGCCTAAGTGACAGAGCAAAGTCCTGTTTCAAAAAAAAAAAAAAAGGCCAGGTGTGGTGACTCACGCCTGCAATTCCAGCACTCTGGGAGGCTGAGGTGGGCAGATCACTTGAGGTTAGGAGTTCAAGACCAGCCTGGCCAACATAGTGAAACCCCATCTCTATAAAAACCACAAAAATCTAGCCAGGCCTGGTGGTGGGTGCCTGTAATCCCAGCTACTCCAGAGGCTGAGGCAGGAGAATTGCTTGAACCCGGGAGGCGGAGGTTGCAGTGAGCTGAGATTGTGCCACTGCACTCCAGCCTAGGCGACAGAGCAAGACTCCATCTCAAAAAAGAAAAGTCTCTAGCTTATCCAGTTTCAAAGGCCAAGCTTACCCTTCCCCACTTTGTATGTATTTATAGATTTCCAACAAATGCTACCGTGTTTCAGCTTCCCAGGGCTTACTGCTACCCACCTGTGTGACCGGCTCCGTCCTGGGAGCAGGGATGAGAAGTCCGGCATTTCTTTACATTCTTAGTAGTCAGCACAGTCTCTTCTTAAAACAAAGCCTCAAGTCCCCAAATCTCACATGAAGAATAAAAGTCGTAAATGAGTAACTTACCTAATGATAAAGGCTTGTTTTTATTAAATGATTTCAAAGCTGCCTCTGAAAAAGGAAAACGGGGGGTGGGGGGGAGATTTTGCATTTTAATATAAACTCAAGATTTTATCACCTTCATAAAAGACAACACTTAGAACTGGATCACTTGGTCTTTTATATCCTCCCAGTTCAAAATGCTTGCATCTTTTTTTTTTTTTGAGACAGTCTCACTCTGTCACCCAGGCTGGAGTGGCAAGATCTTGGCTTACTGCAACCTCTGTCTCCCAGGTTCAAGCGATTCTGCTGCCTCAGCCTCCTGAGTAGCTGGGACTACAGGCACGCACCACCATGCCTGGCTAAGTTTTATATTTTTAGTACAGATGGGGTTTCACCATTTTGGCCAGGCTGGTCTCAAACTCCTGACATCATGATCCGTCTACCTTGGCCTCCCAAAGTGCTGGGATTACAGGCATGAGCCACCGCTCCTGGCCGCTTGTATCTTTTAGCCAGCATCCTAGATCTGCAGATAGGCTCAACGCACTCGAGCCTTAGCACAATCTTCTTTGTAGTTTTAGCCTTTTTCCAGAAAATTGGCTTAGTCTGCCCACCGTAATCACTCTGCTTCCTGCCATAACACTGCTTCCCCTAGGCACACCAAAATCCTTGCCCTGTGTCACTCTGTGGGGATGGTGCTTGCCACACCTCACAGAAAGTCTGGCGGGTTTTAGGAACATTCACCATGTTTGTGTGAGCGCGATCGGCACAGAAAGAAACTCTGCATCTTTTTCAGAGCCCCGACCCTCTTAAGTTTACAACTCTCTGGGTTTTCTTCTCCTATTTTCAAACTTGTAAACTCCGGAGGCCAGCTAGAGGTAAAAACCCTCGGCTGGGCATGGTGGCTCACGCCTGTAATCCCAACACTGGGAGGCCGAGGTGGGCAGATCAAGGTGGGCAGATCACCTGAGATCGGGAGTTTGAGATCAGTCTGGCCCACATGGTGAAGCCCCATCTCTACTAAAATACAAAAATTAGCGAGCGTGGTGGTAGGCGCCTGTAATCCCAGCTGCTTGGGAGGCTGAGGCAGGAGAATCGCTCCCTCCCGGGAGGCGGAGGTTGCAGTGAGCCGAGACCGTGACATTCTACTCTAGCCTGGGCGCTAAGAGTGAAACTTCGTCTCAAAAAAACCAAAAAAAAACAGGTCGGGCGCGGTGGCTCACGCCTGTAATCCCAGCACTTTGGGAGGCCGAGGCGGGCGGATCACAAGGTCAGGAGATCGAGACCACGGTGAAACCCCATCTCTACTAAAAAATACAAAAAACTAGCCGGGTGAGGTGGTGGGCGCCTGTAGTCCCAGCTGCTCCGGAGGCTGAGGCAGGAGAATGGCGGGAACCCGGGAGGCGGAGCTTGCAGTGAGCTGAGATCCGGCCACTGCACTCCAGCCTGGGCCACAGAGCGAGACTCGGTCTCAAAAAAAAAAAAAAAAAAAACAAACCCTCACCCATCCATTAAAGATAGGAAATATTATGCTAAGAAGTGATCTCCAACTGAAATAAAACTGGCAATTTTTAAAGAAGAGAGGATTTCCTTAAGGTTGAAGAGTATTCCATTGTGTAATTAGTATCAATTTTTTTTTTTTTTTTGAGAGGGAGTCTTGCTCCGTCACCCAGGCTAGTGCAATGGTGCAGTCTCAGCTCACTGCAACCTCCAAGTCTCTGGTTCAAGTGATCCTCCTGCCTCAGCCTCCCAAGTAGCTGGGACTACAGGTGCCCACCACCACGCCTGGATAATTTTTTTGTATTTTTAGTAGAGACAGGGTTTCACCACGTTGGCCAGGCTGGTCTCAAACTCCTGGCCTCAAGTGATCCACCCGCCTTGGTCTCCTAAAGTGATGGGATTACAGGTGTGAGCCACCGTGCCCAGCCTACCATATTTCCTTTTTGAGGCTTGGGGTCCCAATAATCTCATAACCCAGGCAGTAGGCAGTGTACCCAACAGGCACCACATTTTCCATTCATCCAGTGATGGTCACTTAGACTGACTCTATCTTGGTAACTGTAAATAAAGCTGCACTGGCCAGGCACTGTGGCTCATGTTTCTGATCCCAGGACTTTGGGAAGCCAAGTCAGGAGGATCAGCTGAGCCCACAGGAGTTTCAGACCAGCCTCAGCAACATGGTGAAACCCTGTCTCCACAAAAAAAATACAAAGATCAGCGAGGCGTGGCAGGAGGCTATGGTGGCAGGATTGCTCGAGTCTGGGAGGTCGAGGCTGCAGTGAGCTGTGATTGCCCCAGTGTACTCCAGCCTGAGCCACAAAGTGAGACCCCGTTTCAAAAAAAAGTATAGCCAGGTGGCGGCTCACGCCTGTAATTCCAACACATTGGGAGACTGAGGCAGTTTGATCACGCAATCAGGAGTTCAAGACCAGCCTGTCCAACATAGTGAAATCCTGTCTCTATTAAAATACAAAATTTAGCCAGGCACAGTGGCAGGTGCCTGTATAATCCCAGCTACTCAGGAGGCCGATGCAGGAGAATCGCTTGAACCCGGGGGGTGGAGGTTGCAATGAACTGAGATTGCGCCACCGCACTCCATCCTGCATGACAGAGTGAGACTTGTTTCAAACAAACAAAAAGTGTAAAATAAAGTTATGGGGTAGAAAGTGGAGTTGTTTTAAATGCACTAGCTGGCTGGGTGCGGTGGCTCACGCCTGTAATCCCAACATTTTGGGAGGCCAAAGTGGGCAGATCACGAGGTCAGGACATCGAGACTATCCTGGCTAACATGGTAAAACCCCATCTCTATTTAAAATACAAATAAAATCAGCCAGGCGTGGTGGGACGTGCCTGTAATCCTGGCTACTCGGGAGGCTGAGGCAGGAGAATCGCTTGAACCCAGGAGGTGGAGGTTGCAGTGAGCTGAGATCATGCCACTGCACCCCAGCCTGGGTGACAGAGCAAGATCCTCTCTCAAGAGAGAAATGACCACAGTTCATGTGCATTTTATGGTCATTTTTAATTGTCTTTGCGCCCATTATTTTTGATCTGGGATTGTATAAATCCACAGATATGTCAGGCCAACGGTACGATCCCTGAAAGGGATAGAAACAGGTCGAAAATAAGGACCAGGACAGACACCAGAGTTGATGAAGATCTAGCACCTGCGTTCAGAACAAGCCGTCCCTCTCTAGCCTCAATGCCATTTCTTTTTTGAGACGGAGTTTTGCTCGTTGCCCAGGCTGGAGTGCAGTGGCGTGATCTTGGTTCACAGCAACCTCCGCCTCCCAGGTTCAAGGGATCCTCCTGCCTCAGCCTCCCGAGTAGCTGGGATTACACGTGTCTGCCACCACGCTCGGCTAATTTTTATATTTTTACTAGAGATGCAATTTCACCATGTTGGTCAGGCTGGTTTCAAACTCCTGACCTCAGGTGATCCACCCAAGTCGGCCTCCCAGAGTGCTGGGACCACAGGCGTGTGCCACCGCGCCTGGCCTTCTGAAAGTCCTGGAGAGGTCGCCTGCTTCCTCCTAGGACACAGGGTGGACCAATTTCTGCTCACCTCTGAGTTCGTCCTTTGCTCTCTCAGACAGATCCACTCGGTGCATCTTTTCAAAGACCTGGATGGTCGCCAACTCCGTCCAGTAGCTGTGACAATGGCTGATGAGGATTTCCGCCAGTTGCTTCCCATCCGCCTCGTCTACCTCCTTCTGGGGGATCTTCTGGACTTCATTTCCCAAGGAGACTGTCCTGAGCAGAGACTTGAACTTGCTCAGCTCATCCTGGCTGAGCTGCTCCAGGAGAGCCTGCAGGTTGAAGTTCACCTCGGTCGAAGACACCATCTTGTCCCACGTGGGAGTTCTGATGAGAATTAAGGGAGGAATGGAGAGGGATGGTGATCAGCACTCCTGTCTCAATGCCAGTCCCCTCTGTGCCATGAACAAGGGCACCCTCACATTACCCTGCTTCTTCAAGAACAAACTCCCAGCCTGGGCAACACAGTGAGACCCCCATCTCCACAAAAAATAAGTTAGCAGTGGCTGGTGGTGCATGCCTATAGTCCCAGCAACTCAGGAGGCCGAGGTGGGAGGATCGCTTGAGCCTGGGAGATTGAAACTGCAGTGAGGCTTGATTGTGCCACTGCACTCCCATCTGGGCAACAGAGTGAAACCTAATCTCGTTTCACTTTTATTTACTTATTTTTGAGACAGTTTCACTCTGCTGCCCTGGTTGGAGTTCAGTGGTGTGATCTCAGCTCACTGCAACCTCCGCCTCCCAGGTTCAAACAATTCTCCTGCCTCAGTCTTCCGAGTAGCTGGGATTATGGGCACCCACCACCACACTCAGCTACTTTATTTTTTTATTTTTTTTGAGACGGAGTGTCACTGTCACCCTGGCTGGAGTGCATTGCTACAATCTCAGCTCACTGCAACCTCCACCTCCCGGATTCAAGCAATTCTCCTGCCTCAGCCACCCGTGTAGCTGGGATTACAGGTGTTCACCACTATGCCCAGCTAATTTTTGTATTTTTAGTAGAGATGGGGTTTCACCAAGTTGGCCAGGTTGGTCTCGAACTCCTGACCTCCTGATTCGCCCGCCTCGATGCCCAGCTAGTTATTTTAATTGCAAAATAACCTGTTAGGGTTTTCCCTGAGGGACTGCTCAGGCTCTAAAAGTTAGCCTATGAAGTAAAAACACTCTCTCATTACAACAAAGCAGTAACACAACAATGAAAGGACAAGCATAGATCGGATGAGGAAGTGGAAAGCTATGTGGATCACCCAGGAGATAAGACACTTCATGAAAACTGGGGTGAATGTGAAAATGCAAACACACAGCCAGGCACGGTGGCTCACGCCTGTAATCCCAGCACTTTGGGAGCTGAGGCAGGTGGATCACGAGGTCAGGAGATCAAGACCATCCTGGCTAAAACAGTGAAACCCCGTCTCTACTAAAAATAAAAAAAATTAGCCGAGTGTGGTGGTGGGCACCTGTAGTCCCAGCTACCCGGGAGGCAGAGCTTGCAGTGAGCTGAGATGGCGCCACTGCACTCCAGCCTGGGTGACAGAGTGAGACTTCGTCTCAAAAAAAAAAAAAAAAAAAAAAAAAAGAAAATGCACACACATGGAGACCTCTCAGAAGTGATCCAGGACCTCACTTTGCCCTCTGGTCTTGCAGTGGCAAAGACAATGGTTTGTCAAGCATTTGAGAAGCAGTGGCCTCAGGCTAGGGCGGGGCAGCAAGGCTGGGGCAGAGCGGCCTCAGCAATTCACTGTGCCGGTGTGCTAGGGTTTGCTTTTTTGAGACAGAGTTCAAAAAACTCCCCAGGCTCGAGTATAATGGTGCAATCTCGGTTTTCTGTAACCTCCGCGTCCCAGGTTCAAGCGACTCTCCTGCCTCAGCCTCTTGAGTAGCTAGGATTGCAGGTATCGGCCTCCACGCTAGGCTAATTTCTGTAATTTTAGTAGAGATGGGGTTTTGCCATGTTGGCCAGGCTGGTCTCGAACTCCTGACCTCAAGAGATCTGAACCACCTCAGCGCCGCAAGGTGTTGGGATCACAGGCATGAGCCACCGCATCTGGCCAACACTGTTTATTACTTAACCACTCTTTTTGGCTCTGGCCACTCCCCAGGTGGGCTGGATTCACAGAGAATAGATGGAAAACAAAGAGCTAGTGAATGGACGTTACTTAAATGGAAGTAAAACGGCAAGTTTAATTAAAACAGGCCTGAGGCTGGGCCTGGTGGCTCACGCCTGTAATCCCAGCACTTTGGGAGGCTGAGGCAGGTAGATTGCCAGAGGTCAGGAGCTCGAGACTGTCAGGCCTCTGAGTCCAAGCCGAGCCATCACATCCCCTGTGACTTGCACATATATATGCCCACCCGGATGGCCTGAAGTAACTGAACAATCACTAAAGTGAAAATGCCCTGTCCCTGCCTTAACTGATGACATTCCACCACAAAAGAAGTGAAAATGGCCGGTCCTTGCCTTAAGTGATGACATTACCTTGTGAAATTCCTTCTCCTGGCTCATCCTGGCTCAAAAAGCTCCCCCACTGAGCACCTTATGACTCCCACTCCTGCTGGCCAGAGAACAACCCGCCTTTGACTGGAATTTACCTGCCCAAATCCTATAAAACGGCCCCACCCCTATCTCCCTTCACTGACAGACTCTTTTCGGACTCAGCCCGCCTGCACCCAGGTGATTAAAAAGCTTTATTGCTCACACAAAGCCTGTCTGGTGGTCTCTTCACATCGACGCGCATGACAGAGACCAGCCTGGCCAATATGATGAAACCCCGTCTCTACTAAAAGTACAAAAATTAGTCGGGTGTGGTGACACATGCCTGTAGTCCCGGCTACTTGGGGGGCTGAGGCTGTGGTGAGCCATTGAACTCCAGCCTGGGGCAACAAGAGTGAAACTGTCTCAAAAAAAAAAAAAAAAAAAAAAAAAAAAGAGCTTGAAGATGAGTTAGAGGTGGAGCCTGGTCTCAGGACACAGGTGTGTGGCTTTTACTTTACTGAAGCTGGCTGGGGCCCGTGGCTCACACCTGTAATCCCAGCACTTTGGGAAGCCAAGGCGGGAGGATCGCTTAGAGTTTCAGACCAGCCTGGCCAACATGGCAAAACTCTGTCTCTACAAACAAACAAAAAAAGTGCTGGGCATAGTGGCATGCACCTGTAGTCCCAGCTACTCAGGATGCTGAGGCGGGAGGATCACCTGAGCTAGGGAAGTTAAGGCTGCAGTGAGCTGTGATCGCACCACTGCACTCCAGCCTGGTAAAACAGAAACACAACACTGGGGGTGGTGGCTGAGGCTTGTAATCCCCGCACTTTGGGAGGCTGGGGGTGGTGGCCGACGCTTGTAATCCCCGCACTTTGGGAAGCTGGGGTGGCTCACGCCTGTAATACCAGCACTTAGGGAGGCCGAAGCGGGAGGATCACCTGAGGTCTGGAGCTTGAGACCAGCCTGGCCAACATAGTGAAACCCTCTATTGACTAAAAATACGAAAACTAGCTGGACATGGTGACAGGCGGCTGTAGGCCCAGCTACTTAGGAGGCTGAGGTACGAGAATTGCTTGAACCTGGGAGGTGGAGGTTGCAGTGAGCTGAGGTAGCGCCATTGCACTCCAGCCTGGGAAACAGAGCTACTTTGTCTCAACAACAACAACAAAATTATATATATATAGCAGTAGCAACAAAACTTTACAGACAGGGTGTAACACCTCTCTATATGCTAGCTGTGAATAACGTGAGAATGACAACTAGCATAGGTATTTGCATAAGACTCAGGTCCAGAAGCTGGAATAGAATGAGGATAAGAGGCTCCACCACCTCAATGAATAGAAGACAACCACAGCATCTGACCTGTTCCATTTTTTTTTTTTTTTAGCTCTATTCTAAATCCCCCAAGAGAACAGAAATAAAAGCACACAAACTTATCCTCTTATGAACCAATGTAAACTAGAGACACTCTAGATCTAAGCATCTGCTACTCCTTCCCAAGTCAGAACCACTGAATTTTTTTTTTTTTTTTTTTTGAGACAGTTTCTCTCTTGCTGCCCAGGCTGGAGTGCAGTGGCATGACCTCGGATCCCCACAACCTCCACCTCCCGGGTTCAAGGGATTCTCCTGCCTCAGCCTGAGGAAAGAGAAACCCTCTCATATTGTTTTATACTCAGTACTTGTTTCAAGAAAAAAAACCGGGAGGTAAAACCAAAGACAGGCAGCCCGGCACCAAGCCCAGAACCAGGCCTGGGTCTGCCTGGCCTAAACCCAGTAGTTAAAAATCAACTCATGACTTAGAAACCGATGTTCCTGACGTTGTAGAGAAGAACATTGTGATACTCCCTGCCCTGTTGTTTCTCTGACTACCAGTGCATGAAACCCCCGTTCTGTATCCCCCAGATTGCTTAATCACAACCCTTTCATAAGAAATCTTTAGTGTTGTGAGCCCTTAAAAGGGACAGAAATTGTGCACTTGGAGAGCTCGGATTTTAAGGCAGTAGCTGGCTGATGCTCCCAGCTGAGTAAATCCCTTCCTGCTACAACTGGGTGTCTGAGAGGTTTGGTCTGTGGCTGGTCCTGCTATAAGCCTCCCCAGTAGCTGGGATTACAGGCATGCTCCACCATGCCCACCTCATTTTATACTTTTAGTGGAGACGGGGTTTCTACATGTTGGTCATCACCTCAGGTGATCTGCCCGCCTTGCCCTCCCAAAGCGTTGGAATTACAGGTGTGAGCCACTGAGACCGGCAGAACCACTGAACTTCTAACAGAAGACAAGATTTAGGGCTCACTGTGGTGGCTCTTTGCCTGTAATTCCAGCAATTTCTAAAGAGTCTGAGGTGGTAGTGATTCTGGAGCCCGGGAGTTAGAGACCAGCTTGGGCAACATACTAACACACTACATCTAGTGAGTCTCTACAAATAGTGATATTATTATTTAGCCATAACAGATGTGGTGGCACCCTCCCACGGTCCCAGCTACTTCAGAGGCTCAGGTGCGAGGATTTGCTATACCAAGAGGTCATGCCCAGTGAGCTGAGATCCTGCCACAGTGCTCCAGCCTGGGGAAACAGAGTAAGACCCTCAAAAAAGAAAACAAACAAAAAACGAAAAAAGACAACTCCAGGTTCCAGCAAGAGAAGAAAAGCTATTCACTGCTTCTAAGCATGGTGGTCTACGCCTGTAGTCCCATTACCAAGAGGTTATATTGAAAATCGCTGAACTCTGGGAAGTGTTCCGCCTGAAACCTGATACTGGTATAATTCACTGCTCGTCTACCGACGGAGCAAGACCGCCTCCTCAAGAAAAAAAAAAGAAAGAAAGAAAAAGGACCGTGGCTCACTGAAACCGCATTTTGGGAGGTCGAGGCGGTGACTCACAAGGTCAGAGGATGGAGACCACCCCCTAACACGGGTGAAACCCCGCCTCTACCAAAAAAATGCAAAAATTAGCTGGGCGCAGTGGCGGCGCCTGTAGTCCCACGCTACCGAGGCTGAGGCAGGAGAATGGCGGGAACCCGAGGCGGAGTTTGCAGTGAGCTGAGATCTCCCACTGCACCCCAGCCTGGGCGACACAGCTGTGACTCCCTGTCTCAATTTAAAAAGGTCAAGGTGGCTCAAGCCTGTAATCCCAGCACTTTGGGAGGCCGGGGAGACGGGCGGATCACGCAGGTCAGGAGATCGAGACCATCCTACACACGGTGAAACCCCGCCTCTACTAAAAATACAAAACTTAGCCGGGCTGGGCGAGCGTGGCGCCTGTAGTCCCAGCTACTCAGGAGGCTGAGGCAGGAGAATGGCGTAACCCAGGGAGGTGTGGAGCTTGCAGTGAGCTGAGATCCGGGCCACTGCACTCCAGCCTGCCATGACAGTGAGCCAGACTAAAAAAAAAAAAAGAGAAATTTTACCAACTGTGGAAGGGAGAAATAAAGAAATGAAGTTGCAGAGCTGCCGGAGAGCTACTCACCTCCTAACACCTGGCACCACCCTCGGGCGCACTGAGGGATGTGAAAATGGTTCTAATACTGTGGCCCTCTTGGCCGCAGCTCAGTGATTGCCGGGCGAATCCCTGCTGAGCACTTCCTGTATCCGCCGGAATTACTGAGAGGTCGGGGGCCGGGGGTCAATGCCTGACCTGAGCTTCCGGATCTGCACCTGTGGTTCCCAATCTAGGCTGCCTGTTAAACTTACCCATCTGGGGCCTCATTTCAAAGCACGAACGCCCAGAGATGCTGGTTGATGAGTTAAACTGCAGCTGCCCAGACCCTGGAGTTCTTTAAAGAGTCCCAGATAATTGTGATTGCCGCTGAGAATCACCGCTTAGAAGCCTCAGCTGTGACTGGCTACCTTCTCCCACCACCCCAAGTATATTATTAATAAAAATCCAACCGCATTTCAAGTGAAATATCACTGACACGTCAACTACGAGACACATGAAAAGCACCAAGGTTCATCGGTTTTACACTCACAGTATTATTATTATTTTTAATGGAGTCTTGTTTAGTTGCCCAGGTTGGAGTGCAATGGCGTGATCTCGGCTCCTTGCAGCCCCTCCCGGGTTCGAGCGATTCTCCTGCCTCAGCCACCCGAGTACCTGGGATTGCAGGCATGCGCCGCAACGCCTCTGGCTAATTTCTGAATTTTTTTTTTTAAACAGAGTCTCGCTCTGTCACCCAGGCTGAGTGTACTTGGCGCCATCTCGGCTTCACATCAAGCTCCGGCCCCGGTTCCTTTCCCGCCACTCTTCCTGCCTCAGCCTCCCAGTAGCTGGGACTACAGGCGCCCCTGCACCACCGCTAATTTTTTTTTTTTTTTGTATTTTTGTAGAGACGGGGTTTCACCGTTAGCCAGGATGGTCTCGGACCTCCTGACCTCGCGGATCCACCCTCCCCGGGCCTCCCAAAGTGCAGGGATTACAGGCTTGGTTTTTTCACTGCCGGGTCAATTTTTTTGGTAGAGACGGGTTTTACATGCTGGCCAGGCTGGTCTCAAACTCCTGACCTCAGGTGATCCACCAGTCTCAGCCTCTTTAAAGTGCTGGGATTACAGGTGTGACCCACTGTGCCTGGCTAGCAGTATTAATTTTGTAAACATCTAAATAAGACTAAAAAAGCTGAGTTTTATAGCTTTTTCATTTTTTTTTGTTTTGCTTTTTTCTTTTTTTTGAGACTGTGCTTCACTGTCGGCTGGGCTGAGGCAGTGGCAACTATCTCGCTCTCACTGCAACCCTCCTCCTCCTCCAGAGTTTAAGCGATTCTCCTGCCTCAGCCTCCTGGAGTAGCTGGGATTACAGGCGGCCAGGACGCACCCGGCTAATTTTTGTATTTTTAGTAGAGATGTGGGGCTTGACCATGTTTGGCCAGGTGGCTGTTTGAATCTCAACCTCAGGTAATCTGCCCACCTCGCCTCCCAAAGCAGGGGATTACAGGCATGAGCCACTGCGCCTAGCCTTTTTTTTGTATTTTAGTAGAGACGAGGTTTCACTATGTTGGCCAGGCTGGTCTCAAACTCCTGACCTCGTGATCTGCCCGCCTCAGCCTCCCGAAGTGTTTGGATTGCAGGCAGAAGCCACCGCGCCCAGCCTTTTCCATGTTTTAGAACTGGTATATGTATATGCACATCTATATTTCTTTCCTTTTTTTTTCTTTTTGAGATAGGGTCTCACTGTCACCTAGGCTGGATGTGCAGTGGCACAATCATAGCTCACTGAAGGCTACAGGCATATGGCATCATGTCTTACTAGATTTTTGTATTTTTTGTAGAGACGGGGGTCTCACTATGTTGCCCAGGCTGGTCTCAACCCCATGGGCTTAAGCAATCTTCCTACCATGGCCTTCCGAAGTGCTGGGATTTCCAGTGTGAGCCACCATGCTTGACCCTGTATTTACTTATTAGGTCCTCTAAACTTTGCTACACAGTAGTGATTGCCATGACCTTACCCATTTTTCACATTCTTTGAGAAAATGAAGGCAAGGTATATTTAGAAAACCTGCCCGAGGTCTTGAAGATCACGAACAGCTGTCAGCTTCTGGAAGCCCAGCTCTTCACTGCTGCGCTCAGTTGCCAATCCTAGGAAGAATAAGGAAGTGAGGGGCCAGGTGTGGTGGTTCACGCCTGTAATCCCAGCACATTGGGAAGCCTAGGCAGGTGGATCACCTGAGGTCGGGCAGTTTGAGACCAGCTTGACCAACATGGTGAAACCCCGTGGGTACTAAAAATACACAAAACATTAGCTGGGCGTGGTGGCAGGTGCCTGTAATTCCAGCTATTCTGGAGGCTGAGGCAGGAAAATTGCTTGAACCTGGGAGGCAGAGGTTGCCGTGAGCTGAGATTGCGCCATTGCATTCCAGCCTGGACAACAAGAGCAAAACTCTGTCTCAAAAAAAAAAAAAAAAGTGAGGGATGGAGGGAATCGGAAGGATGAATGAAAATGTGCCAGGAGCAGTTTTCAGACCACATTTCAGTGAATTATTTTTCTTTTTTTTTTTTTTTGAGATGGAGTTTCGCTCTTGTCACCCAGGCTGGAGTGCAATGGCGTGATCTCGGCTCACTGCAACCTCTGCCTGCCAGGTTCTTGTGATTCTCCTGCCTCAGACTCCTGTGTGGCTGGGATTACAGGCAGGCACCACCACAGCCGGCTAATTTTGTATTTTTAGTAGAGACGGGGTTTCACCATACCGTGTTGGCCAGGCTGTTCTTGAACTCCTGACCTCAGGTGATCCACCTGCCTTAGCCTCCCAAAGTGCTGGGATTACAGGCATGAGCCACTTCCCCCCACCTTTTTTTACCTTCTTAATATGGACACCCTACCATAATTTGGAGGTACCTTTTTTTTTTCCTTTTTGAGACAGAGTCTCGCTCTGTTGCCCAGGCTGGAGTGCAGTGGCGTGATCTCGGCTCACTGCAATCTCTGCCTCCCAGGTTCAAGTAATTCTCCTGCCTCAGCCTCCTGGGTAGCTGGGATTACAGGCACCTGCCACCATGCCAGGCTAATTTTTAGTAGAGATGGTATTTCACCATGTTGGCCAGGCTCTTCTTGAACTCCTGATCTCAGATCCACCTGCCTCGGCTTCTCAAAGTGCTAGGATTACAGGTGTGAACCACCATGCCCAGTCACAGTGCCTTTTTTTTTTTTTTTTTTTGAGACGGAGTCTCGCTGTGTCGCCCAGGCTGGAGTGCAGTGGCCGGATCTCAGCTCACTGCAAGCTCCGCCTCCTGGGTTTTTACGTCACAGTGCCTTTTTAAAAAAAATTTGTATTTTCTTTTATTTATTTATTTTGAGACAGCGTCTCACTGTTGTTGCACAGGCTGGAGTGCAGTGGCATGATCTTGGCTCACTGCAACCTCTGCCTCCCAGGTTCAAGCGATTCTCCTGCCCTAGCCTTCCAAGCAGCTGGGATTACAGGCTCCTGCCACCATACCAAGCTAATTTTGTATTTTTAGTAGAGACAGGGTTTCACCACCTTGGCCAGGCTGGTCTCGGACTCCTGACCTCAGATGATCCACCCACCTGGGCGTCCCAAAGTGATGGAATTATAGGCGTGAGACACCGTGCCCGGCCCCCTCCCCCTCTTTTTAAAATAGAGACTGGGTCTCCCTTTGTACACTGGGCTGGTCTTGAACTCCTGGGCTCCATGACCATCCCGCCTTGGCCTCCCAAAGTACTGAGATTACAGGTGTGAGCCACTATGCCTGGCCCATTATTTTATATTTTAATATAAATATTTACATTTATGAATTTCCATCAGTGCAACACACACATTTCAACAGCCATTTCACCATCAGTCAGTTCTAACATTTTTAAAAATACCCTTTGTTATTTCTTCTTTGACCTATGAATTATATAGAATTTTTTTTAAGACTCAAACACATGGGACTAAAAAATTATCTTTTGTTATTCTTGCTAGCTTATGTTCTATTGAGGAAATTGAGACTGAAATGGTAAGTAGCAACCCCAAGATCACATAACTCATGGGTGGCTAGGGAGAAGGATGGATTTAAACAGACTTCTGGCTGAGCATAGTGGCTCACGGCTGTAATCCCAGCACTTTGGGAGGCCGAGGTGGGTGGATCACTTGAGGTCAGGAGCTCGAGACCAGCCTGGTCAACATGGTGAAATCCCGTCTGTAGTAAAAATACAAAAGTTAGCTGGGTGTGGCGGCAGGTGCCTGTAATCCCAGCTATTCAGGAGGCTGAGGGAGGAGAATTGCTTGAACCCAGGAAGGGGAGGTCACAATAAGCCGAGATCTTGCCACTGCACTCCAGCCTGGGCGATAGAGGGAGACAAGGTCTCAAAACAAAACAAAACAAACCCCAGACTTCTGTTGGAATAAATGAGTTTGGTTCGGGTAGATGGAGCCTGCAAAGGCGTTTGGAGATCCAAAAGAGGAACTACGTGGCCAGAACAGAGTATTGGATGAACTGATAAGAAACCACAATTCAAAAACAATTCAACAAAATGCCCAGGTCTGTGAAAGCCTGTCTAAATCAGGCCTTGGGTCTCTGTGTACATTGCCTGCTTCTAACAAGGCTCTGCAGCCAGGAGTCAGCTCTCAGGGTTGCATGGCTGGGAACAGAAGCTCAAGGGCAGACCTAAAACACAGCAGTTGGGTAAAATGAAGCTGTCTCCATTTATTTTCTACAGACAGACTAATTTTTATTTTTTAATTTTTTTGTAGAAACAGGGTCTCACAGTACTTGCTTGGCAGCACATATACTAAAATCGGAATTGGGGGTCTTGCTATGTTGCCCAGGTTGGACTTGAGCTCCTGGGCTCAAGGGATCCTCCCACTTCAACCTCCGGAAGTGCTGATCTGACCTCGTAATCTGCCTGCCTCAGCCTCCCAAAGTGCTGGGATTACAGGCATAAGCCACTGCACCTGGCCACTAGTTATTATTATTATTTGAGACAGAGTCTCACTCTGTCCCTTAGGCTGGAGTGCAGTGGCCTGATCTCAGCTCACTGCTGGGGCCCGCCTCCCAGGTTTACGCATTCTCCTGCCTCTGTGCCTCCTGAGCAGCTGCTGGGATCACAGGCGCCCGCCCACCTCGGCCTGCTAGTTTTTGTATTTTTTAGTAGAGATGGGGTTTCACCGTGTTAGCCAGGGATAGTCTCGACCTCCCTGACCTCATGATCCGCCTCAAGTCTCGGCCTCCCAAAGTGCTAGGATTACAGGCTTGAGCCACGGCGCCTGGCCTGTTTGTTTTTGAGATGGAGTCTTGCTCTATCTCCCAGGCTGGAGTGCAGGCACAACTACTCACTGTAACCCTCCTCAGCCCCAGATTCAAGTGATTCTCCGCCTGGTCCTCCTGGAGTAGCTGGGAGATTACAGGCGCTACCACTGCCCCAGCTAATTTTTTGTATTTTTTTTTTATTAGAGATGGGATTTCGCCATGTTCACCAGGGTAGTCTCAAAGTCCTGACCTCAAGTGATCTGCCTGCCCTGGCTTCCCATAATCCGATACGGCTTCTGTTCGCCTTTAATTAATACTTCTACCTGTGCCGCCCTTTACCATCAATCCAGCTTGTCTCTCTCGAGTTCGACACTTCACTTAGATGCATCGATCCTTATTGTTCACAGTCCCATTGACTGTTCTTCCTTCTTCCTCTTTTTCCTTCTTCTTTCTTCCTTTGTCGAGCGCAGGATCATTGTTCATTTCAGCGGACCGGTCTCTAATGATCTGTTTTGCCTCCTGAGTGGCTGTACCAGGCATGTACCATCACAGTTGGCTATTTATTTATTTATTTATTGAGACACAGTCTTGCTCTGTCATCCAGCCTGGAGTGCAGTCCTGTCATCTAGGCTGGAGTGCATTTTAGTATTGCAATTTTTGCAATTGTGTTGATGATCACAGTTCACTGCAACCTCAGCCTCCCGGGTTCAAGTGATTGTCATGCCTCAGCCTCCTAAGTAGCTGGGATTATGGACGTTCACCCCATGCCTGGCTAATTTTTGTATTTTTAGTAGACATGGGGTTTCACCATGTTAGGCTGGTCTGACTTCAAATGATTCACCCACCTCGGCTTCCCAACATGCTGGGATTACAGCCACGAGGCTCAGTCTGGGCTTCCCAAAGTTCTGCTCTTCCTAAAGAAAATTATTCCACTGATTTTATTTATTTATTTATTTATTTATTTATTTATTTATTTTTGAGATGGAGTTACACTCTTGTTGCCCAGGCTGGGGTGCAGTGGTGCGATCTCGGCTCACTGCCACCACCGCCTCCCAGGTTCAAGTGATTCTCCTGCCTCAGCCTCCCGAGTAGCTGGAATTACAGGCATGCACCATCACACCCAGCTAATTTTTTTTGTATTTTAGTACAGATGGGGTTTCTCCATGTTGGTCAGGCTGGTCTCGAACATCTGACCTCAGGTGATCCGCTCACCTTGTCCTCCCAAAGTGCTGGGATTACAAGCGTGAGCCACCGTGTCCAGCCACCAATGATACTTTTTAAAAGCAAGTAAGGACGGCTGGGCATAGTGGGTTCTTGAATCTCACGCCGGAAAGAATTCAGGGCAGGTTCATGGAGTATAGTGAAAGCAAGCTTATTAGGAAAGTGAACGAATAAAAGAATAGCTACTCCATAGACGGGCTGCTGGTTGCCCTTATTTGTTTTTTGAGATGGAGTTTGGCTCTTGTTGCCCAGGCTGGAGTGCAATGGCGTGATCTCAGATCACTGCAACCTCTGCCTCCCGGGTTCAAGCGATTCTCCTGCCTCAGCCTCCCGAGTAGCTGGGATTACAGGCGCCTGCCATCACTAATTTTTGTATTTTTAGTAAGAGATGGGGTTTCACCATGTTGGCCAGGCTGATCTCGACCTCCTGACCTCAGGTGATCTGCCTGTGTAGGCCTCTGAAAGGGTTGGGATTACAGGCATGAGCCACCACACCCAGCCTTGGTTGCCCATTGTGATGGTTCTTTCTGTGGATATGCTAAACAAGGGGTGGATTATTCATGCTTCCCCTTTTTAGATTAGGTAACTTCCTGACTTTGCCATGGCATTTGCAAACTGTCCTGGGGCTGGTGGAGAGTGCAGCAGTGAGGACAACCAGAGGTCACTCTTTTTTTTTTTTTTTGAGACAGAGTCTAGCTCTGTTGCCCAGGCTGGAGTGCAGTGGCGTGATCTCGGCTCACGGCAAGCTCCGCATCCCAGGTTCACGCCATTCTCCTGCCTCAGCCTCCCCAGTAGCTGGGACTATAGGCGCCTGCCACCATGCCCGGCTAATTTTTTGTGTTTTTAGTAGAGACGGGGTTTCACCGTGTTAGCCAGGATGGTCTCGATCTCCTGACCTCATGATCCGCCCACCTCGGCCTCCCAAAGTGCTGGGACTACAGGCATGAGCCGCTGCGCCCGGCCAACCAGAGGTCACTCTCGTCACCATCTTGGTTTTGGTGGAGTTTGGTTGGCTTCTTTATTGCTAAGGGAGGAGACCACCTCTCACGTTGTCTATGCCCAATTTCCGCTTCCAAAGAAAGAAGAAGTAAAAACTAAAAGGCAGAAATGAAATCCACAGGCAGACAGCCCGGCGCCACACCCTGGGCCTGGTAGTTAAAGATCGACCCCTGACCTAATCGGTTCTGTTATCTGTAGATTACAGACATTGTATAGAAAGGCACTGTGAAAATCCCTGTCCTTTTTTGTTCCGATCTGATTACCGGTGCATGCAGGCCTCAGTCACGTACCCCCTGCTTGCTCAATCGATCACGACCCTCTCACACGCACCCCCTTAGAGGTGTGAGCCCTTAAAAAGTACAGGAATTGTTCACTCGGGGAGCTTGGCTCTTGAGACAGGAGTCTTGCCCATGTCCCTGGCTGAATAAACCCCTTCCTTCTTTAACTTGGTGTCTGAGGAGTTTCGTCTGCGGCTTGTCCTGCTACATTGCAACCCGTCTTACCAGCAAGGTCCTTATGACCTGTTATCTTGTGCTGACTTCCCATCTTATCCTGTGACTTAGAATGCCTTTTTTTTCCTTCTTTTTACTGCAACCTCTGCCTCCCGGGCTCAAGCAATTCTCCTGCCTCAGCCTCACAAGTAGCTAGGATTACAGGCACGCACCACCACGCCCGATTAATTTTTGTGTTTTCAGTAGAGACGGGGTTTCACCATGTTGGCCAGGCTGGTCTCGAATACTCGACCTCCACTCGCCTCGGCCTCACAAAGTGCTGGGCCACCGTGCCTGGCAATTTTTTTTTTTTTTTTTTTTTTTTTTGGGAGAACGCCTTCACTGTCTGGGAATGCAGCCCGGTAGGTCTCAGCCTTATTTTACTCAGCTCCTATTCAAGATGGAGTCGCTCTGGTTCACACGCCTCTGACAGTAGCTGCGCTGCCCAGTGCACGCTGTGAGTCCATTTTCCGTGTCACTGGGTTGCAGAAGAGAAGGAAGTTTAATTGTAGGGCTGAGGAATGAGGAGATGGGAGGAAACCTCCAATCCATCTCCCCCAGAAGTTTGGGTCTAGGGTTTTTTTTTTTTTTTTTAGATGGAGTTTTGCTCTGTCACCCAGGCTGGAGTGCAGTGGCAGGATCTTTGCTCACTGCAACCTCCGCCTCCCAGGTTCAAGTAATTCTCTTGCCTCAGCCTCCTGAGTAGCTGGAGTTACGGGCACCCGCTACCATGCCCGACTAATTTTTTGTGTTTTCAGTAGAGATGGGATTTCACTATGTTGGCCAGGCTGGTCCTGAACTCTTGACTTCAGGTGATTCACCTGCCTTGGCCTCCCAAAGTCCTGGGGTTACAGATGTGAGCCACTGTGCCTGGCCAGGGCTGGGTTTTGTTTTTTTTTTTCTTCTTTTTTTTGAGATGGAGTCCCACTCTGTCACTCAGACTGGAGTGCAGTGGTACGATGTCAGCTCACTGCAACCTACACCTCCTGGGTTCAAGCGATTCTCGTGCCTCAGCCTCCTGAGGAGCTGGGACTACAGGCGCCCGCCACCACACCCGACTAATTTTCGTATTTTTAGTAGAGACGGGGTTTCACTATGTTGGCCAGGCTGGTCTTGAACTCTTGACCTCAGGTGATTCACCTGCCGTGGCCTCCCAAAGTCCTGGAGTTACAGGTGTGAGCGTCTGCGCCCGGCCGCAGCTAGGGTTTTTAAGTGTTTTGGTGTGGGCCAGAGTGTGGCCATGCTGAGTGCTGGTGGAGACAGGGACAAGACCACGCAGTGTTCTCATGCTGACCCCGTTCCTCAGTGGGGTCTTCACGCTGGTTAGTGTCAGCTGTTTGGCTGGAATTCAGGGTCTGAAAAAATCTGAAACCATCCTTAAACAAAAGCCTTGTAATTCTAATGTCTCAGAGTTTTATCTATAGGAATCATGCAGATGCAAATTCGTTTGATGACCCTCCTGTCAGAAATCCGATCTACAGGAACAATGAGGAGGCAAACGTGCCCTGTCTAGAGCCATGTGACACTCAGCAGCCAGGACGCGGGCCAGAGTGCAGGCTGATTCACACTTTTTCATTTTTTTTTTTTTTTTTTTTTTTTTTTGAGATAGAG
Organism: Papio anubis; assembly: GCF_008728515.1. NCBI lineage: Eukaryota > Metazoa > Chordata > Mammalia > Primates > Cercopithecidae > Papio > Papio anubis. Next base: position 9,661,157 of record NC_044995.1, on the reverse strand, counting down.
TCTCACTCTGTCACATCCAGGCTGGAGTGCCGTGGTGCGATCTCGGCTCACTACAACGTTTGCCTCCCGGGTTCAAACGATTCTCTTGCCTCAGCCTCTCGAGTAGCTGGGATTACAGGCATGAGCTACCATGTCCAGCTGATTTTTGTATTTTTGTAGAGACGCAGTTTCACCATGTTGGCTGGGGCTGGTCTCAAACTACTGACCTCAAGTGATCCATCTGCCTCAGCCTCCCAAAGTGCTGGGATTACAGGCCTGAGCCACTGTGCCTGGCTTACAAAGGATATTTTAAAGGATATAAATGAACAGCGAAGGAGGAGATGCATTGGGGGAGGTTTAGAGGAGTCCCGAGTGCAGGAGTTTCTGTCCCTGTGGACCTGGGGTGCACCACAGTCCTGGCACATGGGTGCACCCCGGTTCACCAACCAGGAAGCTCTTCTGAACTCTTTCGTGTTTTTTTTTTTTGAGACAGTCTCACTCCGTCACCCAGGCTGTGGCGTGATCTCAACTCACTGCAGCCTCTGCCTCCTGCGTTCAAGTGATTCTCACGCCTCAGCCTCCTGAGTAGCTGGGTCCACAGGTGCACTCCACCATGCCTGGCTAATTTTTCATTTTTTTTTGTAGAGCCAGGGTCTTGCTATTTTGTCCAGACTGGTCTAGAATTCTTGGGCTCAAGCATTCCTCCCATCTAGGCCTCCCAAAGTGTTGGGATTACAGGCATGAGCCACATGATGCCCGGCCCAAACCCTTTCCTTTTGGAGTTTCTGGAGGATTCCTTAGGTGGGCAATGCTGATCACATAGCTGGCGGTTCATAATCAATTCAACCTTCAGCGCCTCTCCCCTCCCTGAAGGCCACTTGGAGCCTGGGGCTGAAAGTTCCTAATGTCTAATCGTTGTCATCGGCAGCCAGTCCCCCGCCCTTGTGGGGTTATCTAGGGGCTTTCCAAAAATCACCTCGTTAACATAAACTCAGGTGTGGTTGGAGGGCCTGGCCATGCATAACAAGAGATACCTCTTTTACCTTTCTCTCTCCATAGCTGCTCTAGGACTAAAGGTCAAATGCTTTAACAAAATATACTCTCTCTCTTTTTTTTTTTGTCAGCTAGAATAGAATTTATTTTGATTGTTTTTATTTTCTTTTTTTTCAGAGAAGGAGTCTCACCGTGTCACTCAGGCTGGTCTTGAACTCCTGGACTCAGGCCATCCTCCCGCCTCAGCCTCCCAAAATGCTGGGATTCCATTCGTGAATCACTGCAGCTGGCCATCTCTCTCTCTCTCTTTTTTTTTTTTTTTAAGATGGAGTCTCTGTCGCCCAGGCTGGAGTGCAGTGGTACAATCTGGGCTCACTGCATCTTCCGGCTCCCAGGTTCAATCAATTCTCATGCCTCAGCCTCCTGAGTAGCTGGGATTACAGGTGCATAGCACCATGCCTGGCTAATTTTTTATTTTTAGTAGCGAGGAGGGGGTGTTTTGTCATGTTGCCCAGGTTGGTCTCGAACTCCTGACCTCAGATGATCCACCCGCCTTGGCCTTCCGAAGTACAGGGATTACAGGCGTGAGCTACCGTGCCCGGCCTCCACAGTGCCTGTCTCTATAGCTGGCATGCTGCCGCTGATATATCCGTCTCCATTTGTGGGACCATTTGCTTCCATTAAATTAACAGTTTACCAAAATTCTGTGCTGAATGCTTTCCACAACATACACTGTTTTATTTAAAAACAATTTTAGGCCAGGTGCAGTGGCTCATGCCTGTAATCCCAGCACTTCGGGAGGCCGAGGTGGGTGGATCGCCCGACATCAGGAGTTCGAGACCAGCCTGGCCAATATGGTGAAACCCCGTCTCTACTAAAAATACAAAAAATTAGTCAGGCATGGTGGCATGTGCCTGCAGTCCCAGCTACTCGGGAGGCTGAGGCACGAGAATTGCTTGAACCTGGGAAGCGGAGGTTGCAGTGAACTGAGACTGCACTACTGCATTCCAGCCTGGACCACAGAGCGAGACTCCATCTCAAAAAAAAAAAAATTAAATATCCGTTATTTATTTTTTTGAGACAGGGTCTCCTCTGTGGCCCAGGCTGAAGTGAGGTGGCACAATCACAGCTCACTGCAGCCTCAAACTCCTGGGTTCAGGTCATCCTCCCACCTCAGCCTCCTGAATAGCTGGGACTACAGGTGCAGGCCATCATGTATGGATAATGTTTTTTGTTTTTGTTTTTGTTTGAGACAGTCTTGCTCTTGTCACCCAGACTGGAGTGCAATGGCGTGATCTCGCCTCACTGCAACCTCTGCCTCCGGGGTTCAAGTGATTCTCCTGTCTCAGCCTCCCAAGTAGCTGGGATTACAGGCACCCACTACCACGCCTGGCTAATTTTTATATTTTTAGTAGAGACAGGGTTTCACCATGTTGGCCAGGCTGGTCTTGAACTCCTGACATCAGGTGATACACCCACCTTGGCCTCCCAAAGTGCTGGGAATACAGGCATGAGCTACCACGCCCAGCCTATGCATGGCTAATTATTAAATATTTTTGTAGAGAATGCATCTTGCTATGTTGCCTAGGCTGGTCTCAAACTCCTGGTCCCTAGAGATCTGCTGGCCTAGGCCTCTCGGCCTGCTGGGATTTATAGGCAGGAGCCACCACAGTTGGCCACAAAGTAGACTTGTTTTATTTGTAACTTAGGAAGTCACAAAAGTTTTTATCCTCTTCTTTTAAAAATTTTAATTTATTTATTTTTGTTTAATTTTTTTTCTCTGCAAGCATTTTTAGAGCTGGGAGCCAGGTACCCTGCAAAATCCAAAATGTGTATTTCCTGTTCTGTCACCTATCACACCTGACCCCGGTGGTCTAGGAAGGGAATTGCACATTAACCTCACCTGGGGAGATTCAACAAGCAGTGCTTCCCCAAAGCCCACTGCAGCCCAATTACAGCTGAATCCCTGAGGATGGGGCCCAGGTGATGTCAAGGTGAGTCTGAGGTCAGCGGTTGGGAATCGCCCAATGTTAATCTCAGTGGGGTGGCTCCACCCTGGGCAGGAAAGGTCTCCACCCTGTGTACTGAGGGCCAATCAGAGACCTCCCCTTTTTATCCAGTTCCTTTGCAGAAAATACAGGCTGGAAGCAAGTCCAGACCTAAGGGAGGTGAGTGCTGGTTCTTGAATCAATTTATTTGTCTCTTCAAGGGAGAAGTAATTAGTGGTTGAGTTTTATATCCAGTTCCTTTGCAGAAATTACAGCCTGGAACCAAGACCTGACCTAAGGGAGGTGAGTGCTAGTTCTTGCATTGATTTTTCTCCTCGTTTAAGGGAGAAGACATTATTGGTTGAGTTTCCACCATAGCCCTTCCCAAGCCTTAATGGTTGGTGTGAGGATGCTGGAAGGATCTTTTTATTTCTTTTCTTTTTTTTTTTTTTTTAGACAGAGTCTCACTCTTGCCCAGGCTGGTGTGCAGTGGCATGATCTCTGCTCACTGCAACCTCTGCCTCCTGGGATTTTCTTGCCTCAGTCTCCTGAGTACCTGGGATTACAGGCACCCGCCACCACGCCCAGCTAATTTTTGTATTTTTAGTAGACACAGGGTTTCACCATGTTGGCCAGGCTGGTCTTGAACTCCTGACTTTAGGTGATCCGTCTGCCTCGGCCTCCCAAAGTGCTGGGATTCCAGGCGTGAGCCACCGCGCCTGGCCTAATGTCTTAAGGACTTCTATTCAAATATAGTTTAGAGGAGCTCAGGAGTTTGAGACTAGTCTGGGCAACATGGTAAAACTGTCTCTCCAAAAAAGACAAGGCCAGTCACAGTGGCTCATGCCTGTTATCCCAACACTTTGGGAGGCCGAGGTGGGCGAATCATTTGAGGCCAGGAGTTCGAGACCAGCCTGCCCAAAATGGTGAAACCCCGTCTCTACTAAAAACACAAAAGTTAGCCAGGTGTAGTGGTGCATGCCTGTAATCCCAATTAGTTGGAAGGTTGAGGCAGGAGAATGGCTTAAACCTGGAAGGGGGGAGGTTGCAGTGAGCTGAGATCGCGCCACTGCACTCCAGTCTGGGACACAGAGGGAGACTCCGTCTTCAAAAACAAAGAAGCCCAGACCTCATGCTGTGTCCAGGCTACTTGTGGGGTGAGGTGGGAGGATCACCTGAGTCGGGAGGTGGGGGCTGCAATGAGGTGTGATTGTGCCACTGCACTCCAGCCTGATGAGAGGTGACCCTGTTTTTTTTTTTTTTTTTGAGACGAGTCTGCCTGTCAGCCCAGGCTTGAGTGGCCGGATCTCAGCTCTCACTGCAAGCTCCGCCTCCCACGCCATTCTCCTGCTCCTCAGCCTCCCGAGTAGCTGGGACTACAGGCTCTCACCACCGGCCTGGCTAGTTTTTGTATTTTTAGTAGAGACAGGGTTTCACCCTGGTTAATGATGGTCTTCTGATCTCCTGACCTGTGATCCGCCTCCACCAAGGCCCCAGTGCTGGACAAGCCGGTCACTGCCTCGCCTGTGACCCTTGCTTTTTAAAAAAAAAAAAGTAGCCGGCGTATACCACCCTGTAATCCTGAAGACTTTTCTTTCAGATCACCTGAGGTCGGGTTGAGATTCTCACTTCCGATCAACAGAGTCCTGCCCTACTGCACAAATCAGCCATGCATGCTTGTATCTCAGTTGAGTTGAAGGCTGAGGTGAGAAGAATCACTTGAACCCAGGAGGCAGAGGTTGCAGTGAGCTGAGATCACGCCGTTGCACTCCAGCCTGGGCAATGAGAGTGAAATTGTCTCAAAAAAAAAAAAAAAAAAAAAAATTCTGGATGCCCTGGCTCACACCTGTAATCCTAGCACTTTGGGAGGCCGCGGCGGGTAGATCACCTGAGGTCAGGAGTTCAAGACCAACCTGGCCAACATGGAGAAACCCGTCTGTACTAAAAATACAAAAATTAGCCAGGTGTGGTGATGCGCACCTGTAGTCCCAGCGTCTCGGGAGGCTGAGGTATGAGAATTGCTTGAACCTGGGAGTTGGAGGTTGCTGTGAGTCAAGATCATGTCACTGTGCTCCAGCCTGGGCAACAGAGTGAGACTCCATCTTAAAAAAAAAAAAAAAGTACTTGGCCGGGCCCAGTGGTTCATACCCTGCACTTTGGGAGGCCGAGGTGGGTGGATCACCTGAGGTCGGGAGTTCAAGACCAGCCTAGCCAACATGGTGAAACCCCATCTGTACTAAAAATACAAAAAAAAATTAGCAGGGTGTGGTGGCACATGCCTGTGATCCCAGCTACTTGGGAGGCTGAGGCAGGAGAATCATTTGAACCCAGGAGGCGGAGATTGCAGTGAGCCTTGCACCATTGCACTCCAGCCTGGGCAACAGAGCAAGACTTTCTGGGGGAAAAAAAAAAAGCCCTGAATTTTTCTAAGTAGATCAAATGTTCTCTCTGCAAAAAGGAAAGGCAACTATATGAGGTAGTGGGTATGTTAATTAGCTTGATTGTGGTAATCATGTCACTGTATATATAACATCGCTCCATGCTGTACACAAGTAAACATTGTATATATGACTTTAAAAATACTTCAAAAATAGAGACAAGGTCTCCTTGCATTGTTGCGTGGCCCAGGCTGGTTGGGAACTCCTGGGCTCACATGCTGTTCCCACTGTGTCCTAAAATTGTATAGATGTAATTATACCTCACAGCTGGGGAAAAAGCTGCTGTTCCCTCCAAGGGTAAAGCTGTCCACCTCTATCACCACCTGGGCTTGGCAAATCATTTTCTGTTATTTATTTTCCAGGCTGCCTCCCTTTTTTTTTTTTTTTTTTTTTTGGAGGCAGAATCTCACTTTGTCACCCAGGCTAGAATGCAGTAGTGCGATCTTGACTCACTGCAGCCTCAGCTTTTTCTGGGCTCAAGAAATTCTCCTGCCTCAGCTCCCCAAGTAGCTAGAGTAGAGATAGGTTTTGGCCTTGCTGCTCAGGCTGGTCTCCAACTCCCCAGATTCAAGGGATCCTGCTGCCTCAGCCTCCCGAAGTGTTGGGATTACAGGTGTGAGCCACCGCGCCCAGCCATTAGTTACTTAGTTTTGAGACAGGGCCTCACTGTGTCACCCAGGCAAGGAGTGCAGTGGCTCTCTGCAACCTCCAAATCGCAGGCTCAGACGATTCTCCTGGGTCAGCCTCCCAAGTATCTGGGACTACAGGCATGTACCACCACCAGGCCTGGCTACGATTTTTTGTTTTGTTTTGTTTTGTTTTTGAGACAGAGTTTCGCTCTTGTTGCCCAGGCTGGAGTACAATGACGCCATCTTGGCTCACTGCAACCTCCGCCTCCTGGGTTCAAGTGATTCTCCTGCCTCAGCCTCCCAAGTACCTGGGATTACAGGTTCCTGCCACTACACCTGGCTGGCTTCTATATTTTTAGTAGAGACGGGGTTTCTCCACGTGGGCCAGGCTGGTCTCAAACGTCTGACATCAGGTGATCCTGCTGCCTCCGCCTCCCAACTTGCTGGGATTACAGGCGTGAGCCACTGCACCTGGCCTTATTTATTTATTTAATTGATTCATTTATTTAAACGGAGTTTCACTCTTGTTGCCCAGGCTGGAGTCCAATGGCGCCATCTCGGCTCACTGCAACCTCTGCCTCCTGGGTTCAAGCGATTCTCTTGCCTCAGCCTCCCAAGTACCTGGGATTACAGGTTCCTGCCACTACGCCTGGCTGGCTTCTATATTTTTAGTAGAGACGGGCGTTTCTCCACGTGGGCCAGGCTGGTCTCAAATGGCTGACATCAGGTGATCCACCTGCCTTGGCCTCCCAAGTGCTGGGATTCCAGGCCTGAGCCACCAAACCCGGCCAGTACAGTTATATTTACATCTGACCTCTTGCTATTTGTTTTCAATGTGTCTCATTCAGTGGAGGGCTGAAATGTTAAACAAGTGGCCCCGGGGGTTGGTGGCGAGGAAGTCTTGGTTTGTAGTGTTTGCTGATTTCTTGTTTTGTTTGTTTGAGACAGAGTTTTGTTCTTGTTGCCCAGGCTCGAGCCTCCACCTCCCAGGTTCAAGTGGTTCTCCTGTCTCAGCCTCCTGAGTAGCTGGAATTACAGGCACCGGCCTCTATGCCTGGCTAATTTTTGTATTTTCAGTAGAGATGGGGTTTCACCATGTTGGTCAGGCTGGTCTGGTGCTCCCGACTTCAGGTGATCCACCCGCCTTGGCCTCCCAAAGTGCTGGGATTACAGGCGTGAGCCACTGTGCCCTGCCATGTTGCTGATTTCCGTGGCATAAACACTCCCCTTTGTACTATCAGTGTGAAATCACGACCCACAGACTTGGTATAGGTACATGTAGGGAGCCCCCATTAGCCAGCACAGGCTGGCCCTAGCATGCCACTGACTCTTCTTTCTTTGTATTTTTTTTTTTTGGTTCGTTCTTTTTACCACGTAGGCCAGGCTGGTCTTGAACTCCTGGCCTCAGGCGATCTGCCCCCCTCGGCCTCCCAGAGTGCTGAGATTGCAGGCATGAGCCACTGTGCTGGGCCAGATTTTCCGTCTCTTAATTCAGTCTACGTGATATTTTAGCACTCCTGGTGCAGCGGGAACAGAACAGTCTCATTCTCGCCACACAGGCAGCTGTTGTTTCATTTAATGATGGTAACTCATGAATTGTTTTTTCTTTCTTTTTTGTTTTTTTGAGACTGAGCCTTGCTCTGTCGCCCAGGCTGGAGTGCAGTGGCGCGATCTCAGCTCACTGCAAGCTCTGCCTCCCGGGTTTCACGCCATTCTCCTGCCTCAGTCTCCTGAGTAGCTGGGACTACAGGCGCCCACCACCACGCCCGGCTAATTTTTTTGTGTGTATTTTTAGTAGAGATGGGGTTTCACCGTGTTAGCCAGGATGGTCTCCTGACCTCGTGATCCGCCCGTCTCGGCCTCCCAAAGTGCTGGGATGACAGACGTGAGCCACTGTGCCCGGCTATGAACTGTTGTTTCTTTTTTCTCCCAGTTCTTCAGCCTTAACCTAAGGTCTCATACGTGGAGCATTATGACATCCCCACAGCTCGAGTGGACGCTGCAGACCCTTCTGGAGCAGCTGAACGAGGATGAATTAAAGAGTTTCAAATCCCTCTTAAGGGCTCTTCCCCTGGAAGACGTGCTGCAGCAGACCCGGTGGTCTGAGGTGGAAGAGGCTGACGGCAAGAAGCTGGCAGAAATTCTAATCCACACGTCCTCAGAAAATTGGATAAGGAGTGCAACTGTGACTGTCTTGGAAGAGATGAACCTCACAGAATTGTGTAAGATGGCAAAGGCTGAGATGCTGGGTAAGTAGAACCTGCGGTGTCCTGGTCATTTGTAACAAAGAAGGAGCCCTGGCCGGGTGCGGTGGCTCATGCCTGTAACCCTAGCGATTTGGGAAGCTGAGCCGGGGGGGAGGGGATCACCTGAGGTCAGGAGTTTGAGACCTGCCTGACCAACATGGTAAAACCCCGTCTCTACTAAAAATACAAAAATTAGCCGGGGGTGGTGGGTGTGTGTAATCCCTGCGATTCAGGAGGCAGAGGCAGGAGAATCCCTTGAACCCGGGAGGCGGAGGTTGCTGTGAGCCGAGATAGTGCCATTGCACTCCAGCCTGGGCAACGGAGTGAGACTCTATCTCAAAAAAATTAGATAGATTTGTATATATACTCATGATCTTAACTTTCTTATTACCTGTTTTGCATTTTTAGCATATTTTAAGAGATGTGGTCTTGCTACATTGCCCAGGCTCTTCACAGCCATAATCACAGTACAGTACAGCCTCAAATGCCTTGCCTTAAGCAATCCTCCTGCCTCAGCCTGTTGAGTAGCTGGAGATACAGGTACCTGTCCTGTGCTTGGCTCAGCATTTTTTTTTTTCCTTCGAGACAGGATTTCAATCTGTTGCCCAGGCTGGAGTGCAGTGGTGCGATCATGGTTCACTGCAGCCTCCAACTCCTGGGCTCATGCTATCATCCCATCTCAGCCTTCCAAGCTCATTTTTTCTTCTCTTTTGTAGAGATAGGGTCTTGCTATGTTGATGAGGCTGGTTTCGAACTCCTGGGCTCAAGAAATTCTCTTGCCTCAGTCTCCCAAGAGGCTGAGATTACAGGTGTGAGCCACCATGTCTGGCAGCATGCTTTTAAACACTTTGTTTTGGAATAATTTTATTATTTTATGTTTTTTTGAGATGGAGTTTTGCTTTGTCGCCAGGCTGGAGTGCAGTGACACAATCTTACTGCACCCTCTGCCTCCTCCGGAAACATTATGGAGAAACGATCTTTGGTCTGGAAGGATACCTATTGACTCTGTTCTGTGGGGGCAAAATTGCTAGGTCATATGGTAATTCTGTGTTTTTGAAGAAGCAAGTTGTTCTATTTTTAAATGCGGGAAAGATTCGAGTTTCTATTTGTCAGGAAATAACATGCTAGTTATTCTAGAGAGAAAAAAAAAAACCAGACAATCTCTAAACCAGGTACTGAATTGTGTCCAGAAAACTTATACTGAAGCTCTAACCGCCTCCCCACCTGCCATGTGACTATGTATTTGGAGATAGGGCTTCAGGAGTAAAGATGAAATGAGGTTACAAGGGTGGGGCCAATAGGACCCAAAAAAAAAAAAAAAAAAAGAATATTTGAGCCAAAGGCAGTGATGTGTTCCTGTAGTCCCAGCTACTCAGGAGTCTTGAGGTGGGAGGATTGCTTGAACCCAGGAGTTTGAATCCAGTCTGGGGAACATATCGAGACCCCATCTGTAAATATATATGTATATATTTGACACTTTTTTTTTGAGACAGGGTCTCACTCTGTTGCCCAGGCTGGAGTGCAGTGGTGAGATCTTGGCTCACTGCAACCTCCGCCTCCAGGTTCAAGTGATTCTTCTATCTGGCCCCCGGGGGGTGGGGTTTCTGGCCCTTTGCCTCATCACTTGGTCTTCTTCTCTTTTTTTTTTTTTTGGTATTTTTAGTAGAGATGGGGTTTTGCCATGTTGGCCAGGCTGGTCTTGAGCTCCTGACCTTGTGATCTGCCCACCTCAGCCTTCCAAAGTGTTGGGATTACAGGCGTGAGCCGCCGCGCCCGGCTGACACTTTATGTATAATAACGTCTGATTTATGCAGTGCAAATTGCTGTGTCAGGCTTACATCTAAGTATTTTACAGAGGCCGGACAGGTGCAAGAAATAGATAACCCTCAGCTGGGAGATGCAGAAGAAGACTCAGAGTTAGCAAAGCCAGGTGGGTAAATACGGTCATGTGGTCATGAGTGTGAGTGTTTGAGAGCGTGCAAGGTTCATCACTTCTTCCTGGTTTTCTTCATTTCTGAGTACAGAATCTTGCTCTGTCCCCCAGGCTGGAGTGCAGTGGTTCCATCTCTGCTCATTGCAGCCCCCACCTCCCGGGTTCAAGCAATTCTCTGCCTCAGCCTCTTGAGTAGCTGGGATTACAGGCGCCCGCCACTACCCCCAGCTAATGTTTTGTATTTTTAGTAGAAAACGGGGTTTCACTATCTTGGCCAGGTTGGTTTTGAACTCCTGACCTCAAGTGATCCACCCACCTTGGCCTCCCGAAGTGCTGGGATTACAGGCGTGAGCTGCCGCGCCCGGCTGACACTTTATATATAATAATGTCTGATTTACGCAGTGCAAATTGCTGTGTCAGGCTTACATCTAAGTATTTTACAGAGGCCGGACAGGTGCAAGAAATAGATAACCCTCAGCTGGGAGATGAAGAAGAAGACTCAGAGTTAGCAAAGCCAGGTGGGTAAATACGGTCGTGTGGTCATGAGTGTGGTGTTTGAGAGCGTGCAAGGTGCATCATTTCTTCCTGGTTTTCTTCATTTCTGGTATTTTTTTTTTTTTTTTTTTTTTTGAGACAGAATCTTGCTCTGTCCCCCAGGCTGGAGTGCAGTGGTTCCATCTCTGCTCATTGCAACCCCCACCTCCCGGGTTCAAGCAATTCTCTGCCTCAGCCTCTTGAGTAGCTGGGATTACAGGCGCCCGCCACTACCCCCAGCTAATGTTTTGTATTTTTAGTAGAGACGGGGTTTCACTATCTTGGCCAGGTTGGTTTTGAACTCCTGACCTCAAGTGATCCACCCACCTCGGCCTCCTGAAGTGCTGGGATTACAGGCGTGAGCCACCGTACCCGGCCCTCATTTCTGGTACTTGGCAAAGTTATTTTTAGAAGAGCGTAATCATCAACCTCAACTGTCCTATGGGCTGTCACTGCAGGTGAAAAGGAGGGACGGAGAAATTCAATGCAGAAACAATCTTTGGTCTGGAAGAACACCTTTTGGCAAGGAGACATTGACAGTTTCCATGACGACGTCATTCTGAGACACCAGCGGTTCATTCCATTCTTGAATCCCAGAACACCCGGGAAGCTAACACCTTACACCGTGGTGCTGCACGGCCCCGCGGGCGTGGGGAAAACCACACTGGCCAAAAAGTGTATGCTGGACTGGACAGACTGCAACCTCAGCCCGATGGTCAGATACGCTTTCTACCTCAGCTGCAAGGAGCTCAGCCGCATGGGCCCGTGCAGTTTTGCAGAGCTGATCTCCAAAGACTGGCCTGAATTGCAGGATGACATTCCAAGCATCCTAGCCCAAGCACAGAGAATCCTGTTCGTGGTCGACGGCCTCGATGAGCTGAAAGTCCCACCTGGGGCGCTGATCCAGGACATCTGCGGGGACTGGACGCAGCAGAAGCCGGTGCCGGTCCTCCTGGGGAGTTTGCTGAAGAGGAAGATGTTACCCAAGGCAACCCTGCTGGTCACCACGCGGCCCAGGGCCCTGAGGGACCTCCAGCTCCTGGTGCAGCAGCCCACCTACATAAGGGTGGAGGGGTTCCTGGAGTCGGACAGGAGGGCCTATTTCCTGAGACACTTTGGAGACGAGGACCAAGCCATGCGTGCCTTTGAGTTGATGAGGAGCAACGCGGCCCTGTTCCAGCTGGGCTCGGCGCCCGCGGTGTGCTGGATCGTGTGCACGACTCTGAAGCTGCAGATGGAGAAGGGGGAGGACCCGGCCCCCACCTGCCTCACCAGCACGGGGCTGTTCCTGCGCTTCCTCTGCAGCCAGTTCCCGCAGGGCGCACAGCTCTGGGGCGCGCTGCGGGCGCTGAGCCTCCTGGCCGCGCAGGGTTTGTGGGCGCAGATGTCCGTGCTCCACGGAGAGGACCTGGAAAGCGCTGGGGTGCAGGAGTCCGACCTCCGCCTGTTCCTGGACAGAGACATCCTCCGCCAGGACAGAGTCTCCAAAGGCTGCTACTCCTTCATCCACCTCAGCTTCCAGCAGTTTCTCACTGCGCTGTTCTACGCCCTGGAGAAGGAGGAGGAGGACAGGGACGGCCATGCCTGGGACATTGGGGACGTGCAGAAGCTGCTTTCCGAAGAAGAAAGACTCAAGAACCCCGACCTGATCCAAGTAGGGCACTTCTTATTCGGCCTGGCTAATGAGAAGAGAGTCAAGGAGTTGGAGGCCACTTTTGGCTGCCGGATGTCACCGGAGATCAAACAGGAATTGCTGCGATGCAAAGCCAATCTTCATGCCAATAAGCCCTTATCCATGACAGACCTGAAGGAGGTCTTGTGCTGCCTGTACGAGTCTCAGGAGGAGGAGCTGGCAAAGGTGGTGGTGGCCCCGCTCAAGAAAATTTCTATTAACTTGACAAATACTTCTGAAATGATGCACTGTTCCTTCAGCCTGAAGCAGTGTCGAGACTTGGAGAAAGTCTCACTGCAGGTAGCAAAGGGGGTGTTCCTGGAGAATTACGTGGATTTCGAACCAGACATTGAATTTGAGAGGTAAGAACTGTTTTCCCATCCCACGCTCCACTAGGAAGAGGCCAGCGTCTCCTGTGCCCTGTGGCTGACGGTCACAATTTCCCTCTGGCTGGACTTTCTTCCAGCTTCACAGTTCAATACGGAGATGCAATTTGGCAATTAGGAATTGGGGCTTTTTTTTTTTTTTTTTTTTTTTGTGGACAGAGTTTTGCTCTTGTTACCCAGGCTGGAGTGCAATGGCTCACTGCAACCTCCTAGGTTCAGGCGATTCTCCTGCCTCAGCCTCTCCGGTAGCTTGGACTACAGCCGCCTGCCACCATGCCCAGCTAATTTTTGTAGTTTTAGTAGAGACGGGGTTTCATCACATTGGCCAGGCTGGTCTTGAAACCCTGACCTCAGATGATCTGCCCGCCTCGGCTTCCCAAAGTGCTGGAATTACAGACCTGAGCCACTACACCCGGCCTGTCTGCACTGTTTGGTCTGCTGCACCACCTCCTTCCCCCTCACCTGTCTTCACTCACTCAGCCCGGCCAGGAATTGAGGCTTAAAAGACAGACTTTTAAGTGTTTAGTTTTCAGGTGGGAATGGTGCTGAATATCCCCAAACACTTGAGCCGTTTCATATATAACAATGGCAGGGAGGTAATTTTTTTTTTTTTTTGAGACAGAGTCTTGCTCTGTCACCCAGGCTGGAGTGCAGTGGCGCAATCTCTGCTCACTGCAAGCTCTCTCGCGAGTAGCTGGGACTACAGGCGCCCGTCACCACGCCCGGCTAATTTTCTTGTATTTTTAGTAGAGACGGGGTTTCACTGTGTTAGCCAGGATGGTCTCAATCTCCTGACCTCGTGATCTACCCGCCTCGGCCTCCCAAAGTGCTGGGAGGCCAAGGAGGGTGTGAGCCACCACACCTGGCTATTTTATTTTTTTTGTAAAACTTAAGATCTATACTCCTAGCAAAGTATGTGATTCAATATTGCTTACTATAGACACTGTTTTAGGTTGGTGCAAAAGTAATTGTGGTTTTTGCCATTGAAATGTGGTTTGCAGACACCCGTCCCCCGACGCAGGTACTAGGCATAGGAGACGAATGTGTGTCCTCCCGCAGGTGCAGCTACGTAACCCTTCCCAGCTGGGCTCAGCAGGATCTTCGCTCTCTTCGCCTCTGGACGGATTTCTGCTCTCTCTTCAGCTCAAACAGCAATCTGAAGTTTCTAGAAGTGAAACAAAGCTTCCTGAGCGACTCTTCTGTGCGGATTCTTTGTGACCACATAACCCGTAGCACCTGTCATCTGCAGAAAGTGGAGTAAGCAGAAACTCCTCTTGCAAAGGAGACCCTGAACCATGACTCAGCTTCTTGCACTTTTTTTTTTTTTAATTTAGAAATGTGTTGTTTCATCTCCATGGATTTGGGGATTTTCCAGCTATGTTTTTTTCTTTTCTTTTCTTTCTTTTTTTTTTGAGACAGAATTTCACTCTGTCACCCAGGCTGGAGTGCAGTGGTGCAATCTTGTGTTTTTAGTAGAGGTGGAATTTCTCCATGTTGGCCAGGCTGGTCTCAAACTTCTGACCTAAGGTGATGCACCCGCCTTGGCCTTCAAAAGTGCTGGGATTACAGGCATGAACCACCATGCCTGGCCCAGCTATCTGTTTTTGTATTTTGTTACCATAGCAGACGGGGTTGTCACCGTGTTAGCCAGTGCATGGTCTCGATCTCACATAGGTACACGTCGTGATCCTGCCCGTCTCGGCCTCCCAAAGTGCTGGGATTACCCAGGTATTGAGCCTAGTATCCATTAGTTGTTTATCCTGATCCTCTGCTTCTTGAGTGTTTTTTTCTTTAGACGGAGTCGTGCTGTGTCGCCCAGGCTGGAGTGTAGTGGCGTGATCTCGGCTCACTGCAACCTCCACCTCCTGGGTTCCCGCCATTCTCCTGCTTCAGTCTCCCGAGTAGCTGGGACTACAAGTACCCACCATAATACCCGGCTAATTTTTTGTATTTTTAGTAGAGACGGGGCTTCACCATGTTGGTCAGGCTGGCCTCGAACTCCTGACCTCAGGTGACCTGCCTGTCTCGGCCCCCGCTAATTTTTGTATTTTTGTTGTTGTTGTTGAGATGGAGTCTCGCTTTGTCGCCCAGGCTGGAGTGCAGTGGCGCAATCTCGGCTCGCTGGAACCTCCGCCTCCCAGATTCATGCCATTCTCCTGCCTCAGCCTCCCGAGTAGCTGGGACTGCAGGCGCCCGTCACCACGCCCAGCTAATTTTTTGTATTTTTAGTAGAGACGGGGTTTCACTGTGTTAGCCAGGATGGTCTCGATCTCCTGACCTCGTGATCCGCCCGCCTCGGCCTCCCAAAGTGCTGGGATTACAGACGTGAGCCACTGTGCCCGGCCTTTTTGTATTTTTGTAGAGTTGAGGTTTCACCATGTTGCCCAGGCTGGTCTCAAACTCCTGACCTCAAGTGATTCTCTTGCCTCGGACTCCCAAAGTGCTGGGATTATAGACGTGAGCTACTGCGCCTGGCCTTCATTTTTGTATTTTTTGTAGAGATGGGGTTTCAACATGTTGCCCAGGCTGGTCTCGAACTCCTGACCTCGGGTGATCCTCCTGCCTCGGCCTCCCAAAGTGCTGGGATTACAGACACGAGCCGCCGTGCCTGGCCAAGAACTTCTAATAGTTTCTAAATGTGGAACAGCTTTTCTTTTATACATGTCTCTACACAATGTGAGGATTGCTCGCTCAAAGTGGAATCTCTTCTGCTTTTCCCTAGGATTAAAAACGTCAGCCCTGACACTGCTTACCGGGACTTCTGTCTTGCTTTCATTGGGAAGAGGACCCTCACGCACCTGACCCTGGAAGGGCACATCGAGTGGGAACGTACGATGCTGCTGCTGCTGTGTGATCTGCTCAGAAATCACAAATGCAACCTGCAGTACCTGAGGTGGGTCTCATGGTCTCCGCTCTCCCCAGTACCCAGAGTCCGCTGCACCGCGTTGCCGGGGGATCTAGGAAAAAGGGTAACCACTTTGGATGCCGTCCCAGACGGGGAATGTATTCCTCAAACAGGCCTGTGTGGGAAGTCAGCCTCTCCTCTTTCCCCTGCCAGCTTGGCTTCTGCGTTGCATAACCAGCTCTCGATGCAAAGAAACCCCCCGAATTCTGTGCTGTGTTCTGGCTTTAGGGACGTGCTATTCCTGACTGCAGCTTGCCTACATGTTGGGATGGAGAGCAGCGGCCCCCAGCCTTTTCTGCAATGGGGGCCGATTTTGTGCAAGAGAATTATTCCCTAGACAGAGGTTCGTGGTAGTTTTGGGATGAAACTGTTCAATTTCAGATCATCGGGCACTGAAGCTAATTGTTGGTGCCTGATCCCTATGCAGTGCTATGATCCCAGCACTTTGGGAGTCTGAGGTGAATGGATCATCAATCTCAGATCATCAGGAGTTAGGTACTCATATGGAGCATGCAACCTTCTCTGCACTCCTATGAGAATCTTTTTTTTTTTTTTTTTTTTTTTTGAGGGGGGAGAGAGTTTTACTCTTGTTGCCAAGGCTGGAGTGCAGTGTTGCGATCTCGGCTCACAGCAACCTATGCCTCCTGGGTTCAAGCGATTCTCCTGCCTCAGCCTCCCGAGTAGCTGGGATTACAGGCATGCACCACCATGCCCAACAAATGTTTGTATTTTTAGTAGAGACGGGGTTTCACCACGTTGGCCAGGCTGGTCTTGAACTTCTGACCTCAAGTGATCCACCTGCCTCGGCCTCCCAAAGTGCTAGGATTGCAGGCATGAGCCACTGCACCTGGCCAGGATAAAATTTTTATTTTGAGAATTAAGCATCAATTTGCCCCTTCTAGTCCCAGCTACACTGGAGGCTGAGGTTGGGAGGATCATTTGAGCCCAGGAGACAGAGGTTGTGGTGAGCTGTGATCATGCCACTGCACTCCAGCTTGGGCAACAGCGAGATCCTGTCTCAAAAAAAATTTTTTTCCTCCCTACAAAATCATCCACACAGGCCATTTTGGTGAAACATTGCACAGAATTGTATTACAATCTCTTGGAGATGTGGCTGGATGTTACTCTAATGGCCATGGGGATACTTGAAAGAGCAGAGGAAAGATTAGATCTCTCCAATAATTCAGGCCGGGGTTGGAGACATGAGTAGAATGAGATAAACCAAAGACATAACGTTTTGGGAAGTCAAGCAGAAGCTAATCTGAGCCAGG
This sequence comes from Papio anubis, assembly GCF_008728515.1. NCBI lineage: Eukaryota > Metazoa > Chordata > Mammalia > Primates > Cercopithecidae > Papio > Papio anubis. The sequence goes on along the minus strand of NC_044995.1, from coordinate 9,644,183 downwards.
CGTGGTGGCTCACACCTGTAATCCCAGCACTTTGAGAGGCCGAGGTGGGTGGATTACCTGAGGTCGGGAGTTCAAGACCAGCATGGTCAACATGGTGAAATCCCATCTCTACTAAAAATACAAAAATTGGCGTGTGCCTGTAATCCCAGCTGCTTGGGAGGCTGAGGCAGGAGAATCGCTTGAACCCGGGAGGTGGAGGCTGCAGTGAGGTGAGATGACGCCACTGCACTTCAGCCTGGGTGACAGAGTGAAACTGTCTCAAAAAAAAAAAAAAAAAAAAAAAAAAAGCTGATAGGTTATACTCTGTCCTCCTAGAAGAATGACTTTTCCCACGCTTTTCACAGGTTGGGAGGTCACTGTGCCACCTCGGAGCAGTGGGTTGATTTCTTCTATGTCCTCAAAGCCAACCAGTCCCTGAGGCACCTGCACCTCTCAGCCAGTGTGCTCCTGGACGAGGGTGCCAAGTTGCTGTACAAGACCATGACACACCCAAAACACTTCCTACAGATGTTGTCGTAAGTCTCCTCTTCCCACGGGCAGCTCCAGTTTAGCTCTGGGGCCATAGAAGAGAAAGGGTAACACCTGACTTGCTGGGCCACCCACGTGGCACCTCTCGCTGACATAAACACCTGCTTCAGGCTGGGCATGGTGGCTCTGCCTGTAATCTCAGCACTTTGGGGGGCTGAGGTGGGCGGATCATCTGAGTTCAGGAGTTCGAGACCAACCTGGCCAACATGGCGAAACCCCGTCTCTATTAAAAATACAAAAAAAACAGGGTGGGTGTGGTGGCTCACGCCTGTAATCCCAGCACTTTGGGAGACGAAGGCGGGCGGATCACGAGGTCAAGAGATCGAGACCATCCTGGCTAACATGGTGAAACCCCATCTCTACTAAAAAATACAAAAAATTAGCCGGGTGTGGTGGCGGGCGCCTGTAGTCCCAGCTACTCGGGAGACTAAGGCAGGAGAATGGTGTGAACCCAGGAGGCAGAGCTTGGCAGTGAGCCGAGATAGCGCCAATGTACTCCAGCCTGGGCGACAGAGTGAGACTCCGTCTCAAAACAAAACAAAACAACAAAAAAAACCAGCCAGACGTGATGGTGCACATCTGTAATCCCAGCTACTCAGGAGGCTGAGCCAGGAGAATTGCCTGAAACTGGGAGGTGGAAGTTGCAGTGAGTTGAGATCGTGCCATTGCACTCCAGCCTGGGTGACAGAGCGAGAGACTCCATCTCAAAAACAAACAAAAGAACACCTGTGTCCTGTGAGGGCTCCAGGTGGACCGCTACATCTTGGCCTTCTCGCATTTCTGGTCTTTCGTGGCCGTGATGACTTGCACAGGACAGGGGGCAGGGGATGAACAGGGAGGGCTGAAGCTGAGGACCCTAGCATGTGGACATCGCCAAGCAGGTTGGAGTTGTGGAAATGTTCTCATCCTTTTACCATTTGTTTCATACTTTTGCAGGTTGGAAAACTGTCGTCTTACAGAAGCCAGTTGCAAGGACCTTGCTGCTGTCTTGGTTGTCAGCCAGCAGCTGACACACCTGTGCTTGGCCAAGAACCCCATTGGGGATACAGGGGTGAAGTTTCTGTGTGAGGGCTTGAGTTACCCTGAGTGTAAACTGCAGGCCTTGGTGTAAGTCTCTGCTGGCTCTGTGTGTGTGTGTGTGTGTGTGTGTATGTGTATGTGTGTACGTGTGCGTGCGCACGTGTGCATGCAAGTGAATTCAAGCAGAAGAGAGAAGAAAGTACTAGTTAATTCATTTCAAATGTAACTTTACGAACTTGACAAGAATTAAAGAATAGGCAGAGGCCAGGCACGGTGGCTCACGCCTGTAATCCCAGCACTTTGGGAGGCCGAGGCGGGTGGATCACGAGGTCAGGAGATCAAGACCATCCTGGCTAACATGGTGAAACCCCGTATCCACTAAAATTACCAAAAATTAGCCGGGCATGGTGGTGGGTGCCTGTAGTCCCAGCTACTTGGGAGGCTGAGACAGGAGAATGGCATAAACCCAGAAGGCGGAGGTTGCAGCGAGCCAAGATCTCACCACTGCACTCCAGCCTGGGTGACAGAGCGAGACTCCGTCTCAAAAACAACAACAAAAACAGGCAGATACAGGTAGAAGCATGCTAATATTTGCATGTCTGCAGAACCTCTTCCTGCTATGAAGGAAGATTTGAGATGGGCAATTGGTTCTTGGATCTGATGCTTTGTGTGTGTTCTTTCAAATTCATATGACATAGCACTGCCTGCTATTGGAGGTAGATTGAGTTATATGGTAGGGCCAGTGACACCTTTTGTAAAATTTTTATTTCCATAGGTTATTGGGGAACAGGTGGTGAATGGCGGGCAAATCACCTAGGGTTCGAGACCAACCCGGCCAACATGGTGAAAACCCATCTCTACTAAAAAATAAAAAAATTAACCAGGCTTGGTTGTGCGTGTCTGTAGTACCAGCTACTTCAGAAGGCTGAGGTAGGAGAATCGCTTGAATCCGGAGGCAGAGGCTGCAGTGAGCTGAGATCGCACCACCGCACTCCAGCCTGGGCAACAGAGCGAGACTCCGTCTCAAGAAAAAAATAAAAAAAACTCAGCCAAAAAACCTTATTTATAAAAACCTAGGTAGCAGGTTGGAATTGACCCATGAACTGTTGTTGGCTGAATCTTGTTACATGGGAAGAAGCTCAACCTGAGTTACCTGTTCACATTAAGATCGTGGTTAGAACAATATTCAAGAGATTGCATAGGGTCGAAGACCTATTTCTGTTCGGAAATTCTAGCTAGTGTTCATTTCTGAGATTTTTTTTTTTTTTTGCATGGAGTCTCACTGTCACCCAGGCTGGAATGCAGTGGTGCAATCTTGGCTCACTGCAACCTCTGGTTCCTGGGTTCAAGTAATTCTCCTACCTCAGCCTCCTGAGTAGCTAGGATTACAGGCGTGCACCACCACACCCGGCTAATTTTTGTGTATATGTATATGTGTGTCTGTGTGTGTGTGTGTGTATATATATATATATATATATTTTTTTTTTTTTTTTTGAGACAGAGTTTCACTCTTGTTGCCCAGGCTGGAGTGCAATGGCGCGATCTCTGCTTACCGCAACCTTCATCTCCCAAGTTCAAGCAATTCTCTTGCCTCAGACCCCCGAGTAGCTGGGATTACAGGCATGGGCCACCACACCCAGCTAATTTTGTATTTTTAGTAGATACGGAATTTCTCCATGTCGGTCAGGCTGGTCTTGAACTCCCGACCTCAGGTGATCTGCCTGCCTCAGCCTCCCAAAGCGCTGGGATTACAGGCTTGAGCCACTGTGTCTGGACCAATTTTTTTTTTTTTTTTTTTTTTAAGTAGAGATGGATTTCACCATGTTGGCCAGGCTGGTCTTGAACTCCTGACCTCAAGTGATCTACCCGTCTCGGCCTCCCACTGCTGGGATTATAGGCATAAGCCACTGCACTGGGCCATTTGCATGCTTTTATGTACAAGCCCACCTGGAAGTAGATAGCTCAAGGTGGAAGGTATACAGTGCTGGAAATAACTACATCACAGGGCATTAGCCAGACGGATAACGGGCTTCTCTTCCTTTGATTATCCTGCAGGTTGCAGCAATGCAGCATAACCAAGCGTGGCTGTAGATATCTCTCAGAGGCACTGCAAGAAGCCTGCAGCCTCACAAACCTGGACTTGAGTCTCAACCAGATAGCTCGTGGATTGTGGATTCTCTGTCAGGCGTTAGAGAATCCAAACTGTAACCTAAAACACCTACGGTAGGCGATTTCCTTTTTCTTTTTTCTTTCTTTTTTTTTGAGACAGGGTCTTGCTCCGTCCCCCAGGCTGGAGTGCAGTGGTGTGATCACGGCTCACTGCGGCTTCAGTCTTCCAGGCTTGATCGGTCCTCCCACCTCAGCCTCCTGAGTAGCTGGGACTACAGGCATGTATTACCATGGCCAGCTAACTTTTTTCTGTAGAGATGAGGTCTTGTCATCTTTTCCAGGCTGGTTTTGAACTCGGAGACTCAAGAATCCTCCCACTTCGGCCTCCCAACGTGCTAGGATTACAGGCATGAGCCATCACGCCTGGCCTCGTTTTTAAAGTTTTTCAAAATCTGGAAATCCTTAATTTCTGTTTTATTTATTTATTTGACATGGAGTCTCACTCTGTCGCCCAGGCTGGAGTGCAATGGCATGATCTTGGCTCACTGCAACCTCCACCTCCCAGGTTCAAGTGATTCTCCTGCCTCAGCCTCCTGGGTAGCTTGGACTACAGATGCCCGCCACCACGCCCAGCTAATTTTTTGTATTTTTAGTAGAGATGGGGTTTCACTGTGTTAGCCAGGATGGTGTTGATCTCCTGACCTCATGATCCGCCTGTCTCGGCCTCCCAAAGTGCTGGAATTACAGGTGTAAGCCACTGCACCCGGTCAATTTCTATGTTTTCAATATCTCAGACTGTATCACTTTGGATCCAGTTTTAAGAGCAAACCCCTCCAGAAACTGAATATAGGTGGGTGGGCACTTCCAAAGTCATGTAGAGGGCCTGGAGAGGTGAAATATAGGTGAGAATGGCCCCCAGTGACCTGGACTTCAGGAACATTGCTGCTTCTGCTGGGATCCAGTAATCAGGAAGCCGTGAGCCTGCCCCCGCTCATAAACCCAGGGAACTGGAGATGGGATACCACCCCAGGAAATGCAAAGCCTCCACAAATGGAACAGTGAGCTGTTTATCACTTCTCTCTCCGAAGCTTGTCAGTTGCATCCTTGGATGCAACCTATTTTCCAACTAGAATCTGCAATCCTAATGAGAAGATAATCTGCATCGTGTCATTACTACTTAGCTTCGCTGTAGAGACAAGAAAAAAAACACGAGAACACAGGGTACTTTTTTTCTTTTTTGAGACGGAGTCTCGCTCTGTCACCCAGACTGGAGTGCAGTGGTGCCATCTTGGCTCACTGCAACCTCAGCCTCCAAGGTTCAAGCGATTCTCCTGCCTCAGCTAAGTAGCTAGGATTACAGGGGTGCACCACCATGCCCAGCTAATTTTTGTATTTTTAGTAGAGACCAGGTTTCACCATGTTGGCGGGGCTGGTCTGCAACTCCTGACCTCAAGTGATCCACCTGCCTCAGCTTCCCAAAGTACTGGGATTACAGGCATGAGCCACTGTTCCTGTCCTCCTGAAGTTTCTTAACCCATCACCCTGAGGAACATTTCAAGCTGCAGGCCAGACCGTGACACCTTACTATTTCCAAAGACTCAAAAGCTCAGTGCAAATAAAGGAGTGGATCACCTGGTGGCTTGTGCCTGTAATCCTAGATTCTCCGGAGGCTGGGGCAGGAGAATCACTTGAACCTGGGAGGCGGAAGTTGCAGTGAGCCGAGATCATGTCATTGCACTCCAGCCTGGGCAATAAGAGCGAAACTGTCTTAAAAAAAAAAATCTAAGGCTTTTACAGTGGCCTACAGGGCCTTATGGTCTCGTCTTACCAGTTATGAGCCAAAATCATTCTACTTTCTCACTAGCTCAGTATTTTATTTACAAGATTCCTTCCCCCAATTAGCAAGCTGGTTCACGATCTAACATCCTTCAGTTTTTTCCCTCATATCACTTTCCCAGAGAGAACTTAAATGACTGGCATAAATCTAGCCAGTGCCTCTCTGGTTGACTTACCTCTATCCTGTTTATTTTAATACCGTCATCCATTGTCTTCAATAGAACACATCCAGATGTCTGCTGTCACTAAAATATTTCTTCATCTCACTCCTCTCTGCATTTCCTCAGTACTGGATCCCCAGCACATATGTTGCTTTTTTTTTTTTTTTTTTTTTTTTTTTTTTTTGAGACCGAGTCTCACTCTTCCACCCAAGCTGCAGTGTAGTGGTGATATGTTGGCTCACTACAACCTCTGCCTCCTGGGTTCAAGCAATTCTCCTGCCTCAGCGTCTTGACTAGTTGGAATGACAGGTGGCTACACCATACCTGGCTAATTTTTGTATTTTCATTGTATGGATTTATTTATGAGATGGAGTTTCACTCTGTTGCCCAGCCTGGAGTGCAGTGGCACGATCTTCGCTCACTGCAATCTCTGCCTCCCAGGCTCCAGTGATTCTTGTGCCTCACCTTCCCAAGTAGCTGGCATTAAAGGCACTCACCACCATGCGTGGCTAATTTTTTGTAGAGATGGGGTTTCACCATGTTGGCCTGGCTGGTCTCAAACTCCTGAACTCAGGTGATCCACCTTCCTTAGCCTCCCAAGGTGCTGGGATTACAGGTGCCTGCCTTCACACCCTGCCTCATCTTTGCATTTTTAATAGAGATGGAGTTTGACCATGTTGGCAAGGCTGGTTTCGAGCTCCTGGCCTCAAGTGATCCACCTGCCTTGGCCTCTTGAAGTGCTGGGATTACAGACATGAGCCATGGCATCTGGCCACTACCTGCTCAGTGAATGCACGGGTTTCCATGTTCTTCCTCAACAGCCTCTGGAGCTGCTCCCTCATGCCTTTCTATTGTCAGCATCTTGGATCTGCTCTCATCAGCAATCAGAAGCTTGAAACTCTGGACCTGGGCCAGAATCATTTGTGGAAGAGTGGCATAATTCAGCTCTTTAGGGTTCTAAGACAAAGAACTGGATCCTTGAAGACACTCAGGTATGGCTTTTTTTTTTTTTTTTTTTTTTTGACATGGAGTCTTGCTCTGTCACCCAGGCCGGAGTGCAGTGGCGCGATCTTGGCTCACCGCAACCCCCGCCTCCCAAGTTCAAGCAATTCTCCTGCCTCAGCCTCCTGAGTAGCTGGGCCTACAGGCACGCCAGCATGTCCAGCTAATTTTTGTATTTTTTTCTTTTTTTTTTTTTTTTGAGACGGAGTTTCGCTCTTGTAGCCCAGGCTGGAGTGCAGTGGTGCGATCTCGGCTCACTGCAAGCTCCGCTCCGTGGGTTCAAGCGATTTTCCTGCCTCAGCCTCCTGAGTAGCTGGGATTACAGTCGCTTGCCACCACGCCCGGCTAATTTTTGTACTTTTAGTAGAGACAGGGTTTCACTGGTCTTGAGCTCCTGACCTCAGGTGATCTGCCTGCCTTGGCCTTCCAAAGTGCTGGAGTTACAGGCATGAGCCACTACACCTGGCCAATTTTTGTAGTTTTTAGTAGAGACCAGGGTTTCACTATGTTGGTCAGGTTGGTCTCAAACTCCCAACCTCAGGTGATCCACCTGCCTCAGCCCCTCAAAGTGCTGGGATTACAGGTGTGAGCCAACACACCCAGCCCTGGGATGGCTGTTTCACATGGTGAATTTCCCATGCAGAGAAGAGTGGTTTTTTGGAAGTGGGTGCACTCTTTGTAGGAATCAACTTAAGGCATCTTTCTATAGCACACTCCTAGCTTAGGAGATAATTTAAAAATTAGATACTTCTCTAAAATGCTCTGTGAATTGAATATTGTCCAACATTCCCCCAAACACTTAGTACTTGGCATACTGACAGTTTAAATCATCCTGGAGTACAGACTGGAAGCTTGTGTGTACGTGTGTGCATGAGCGTACACACGCACACATGCACACACACCCCCCTCATCGCTACATCCAAAAATAGGTAGTTCCCAGAGCTGTCCTGGGTCTTAGCTTTTCAGAGGATCGTACCACAGATGTTCCCATAATTGTGAGCCATGTATATCTTTTAAATGACTTATTTTTATTTTATTTTTTTTGAGATGGAGTCCCGTTCTGTCGCCCAGGCTGGAGTGCAGTGGCTGGATCTCAGCTCACTGCAAGCTCTGCCTCCTGGGTTCACGCCATTCTCCCGCCTCAGCGTCCCGAGTAGCTGGGACTACAGGCGCCCGCCACCACGCCCGGCTAGTTTTTTGTATTTTTTAGTAGAGACGGGGTTTCACCGGGTTAGCCAGGATGGTCTCCGTCTCCTGACCTCGCGATCCACCCGTCTCGGCCTCCCACAGTGCTGGGATTACAGGCTTGAGCCACCGCATCAATGACTTATTTTAACATAATCTACCTCAGTTTCTTCTTGCCTTTTTCTTTTTCCCTTTCCCCTTTCCCTTTTCCCTTTTCTGTCCTTTCCTTTTCTTGAGACAATGTTTTGCTCTGCTGTACTATGTAGCTATGTTGCCAAGGCTGTTCTCAAACTCCTGGCTTCGAGGGATCCTCCTTTGTTGGCCTCACAAAGTACTAGGATTAGAGACGTGAGCCACTGTGCACAGCCCACTTGTCTTGTTCAAGAGTTTAGTTGTAGATACGCATGTAAACTGCTTAACGATGTCTAGTGTTCCATTATTGGAACGCTAAGCATGTGGGAGTTATTTATATCCTGCTCAAGGTCATTGCCAAGGTACGATTTTTCACACGTCTGCAGTTCAAATAATTGTAACCTCTGGCATAAATGAGTTAAGGTTTTAGGGGTATATCATGAAAGTTGAGCTATACAGTGTCATGTTTCTCTTGCTAGTGGGACCATGGTCTGTAATGCCACCAAGGACTATTGGTGACAAATCTCTAACCCTGTGGTCTCTTATGTCATATGTTTTGGATGTATTTCTGTTCTCATTCCTCAGTTCCTCCTCTGGGAGGCCAAGGTGGGAGGATCGTTTGAGGCTAGGAGTTTGAGACCAGCCTGGGCAACATAGCAAGCCAGTGCCTCTACAATGACTACCCCTCATGTTCACAAGCACAGCGTTGCATGCTGCTGTCATGTTAGAGCCACGTTTGCTATGATTAACCCTGGGGTTCACTCTGGCATTCTCTTAGTTCTACTGAAGGTTTGATTTGCCACTAGTTTTTATTTATCTATTTGGAGACAAAGTCTTTTTCTTGTTTGTTTGAGACAGTCTCGCTCTGTTGCCCAGGCTGGAGTGCAGTGGTGCAATCTCACTGCAACCTCTGCCTCCCGGGTTCAAGCAATTCTCCTGCCTCACTGCAATCCTGCCTCACTGCAATTCTCTCACACTGCCTCAAGCAATTCTCCTGCTCACTGCAACCTCTGCCTCCCGGGTTCAAGCAATTCTCCTGCCTCAGCCTCCTGAGTAGCTGGGATTACAGGCACGTGCCAGCATGCCTGGCTAATTTTTGTATTTATTTTATTTTACTTTTTTGAGACGGAGTTTCACTCTTATTGCCCAGGCTAGAGGGCAATGGTGTGATCTCTGCTCACTGCAACCTCAGCCTCCCAGGTTCAAGCGATTCTTCTGCCTCAGCCTCCTGAGTAGCTGGGATTGCGAGCATGGGCCACCATGCCCGGCTAATTTTTTTTTTGAGACGGAGTCTCGCTCTGCCGCCTAGGCTGGAGTGCAGTGGCTGGATCTCAGCTCACTGCAAACTCCGCCTCCCGGGTTCACGCCATTCTCCTGCCTCAGCCTCCCGAGTAGTTGGGACTACAGGCGCCCGCCACTGCGCCCGGCTAGTTTTTTGTATTTTTTTTTTTTTAGTAGAGACGGGGTTTCACCGTGTTAGCCAGGATGGTCTCGATCTCCTGACCTCGTGATCCGCCTGTCTCGGCCTCCCAAAGTGCTGGGATTACAGGCTTGAGCCACCGCGCCCGGCCAATTTTTTTGTATTTTTAGTAGAGATAGTGTTTCTCCATGTTGGTCAGGCTGGTCTCAAACTCCTGACCTCATGATCTGCCTGCCTCAGCCTCCCAAAGTGCTAGGATTACAGGCATGAGCCACTGTGCCTGGCCAAGGACACAGAGTCTTGCTCTGTCACCCAGGTTGCAGTACAGTGGCACGACATTGGCTCACTGCAATGTCCACCTCCCAGGTTCAAAGCGATTCTCCTGTCTCAGCCTCCTGAGTAGCTGGTATTTCAGGTGTCTGCTGCCACGACCAGCTAATTTTTGTATTTTTAGTAGAGACCTCAGTCTCCCAAAGTGCTGGCCCGCCTCAGTCTCCCAAAGTGCTGGCATTATAGGCATGAGCCACCATGCCCCGGCCTGATTATCTAGTTTTCAAATTTATTTTTTAAGGACATATTTTACTGTGTTACCCAGGCTGGAGTGCAGTAGGGCAATCTCCATCTTGTTGCAACCTCCGCCTCCTGGGCTCAAGTGATCCTCCTGCCTCAGCCTCCCGAGTAGCTGGGACTATAGGCATGCATCACCATTCCTGCCTAACTTTTTGTATTTTTGGTAGAGACAGGGTTTTGCTGTGTTGCCCAGGCTGGTCTTGAACTGCTGAGCTCAAGCAATCTGCCGGCCTTGGCCTCCCAAAGTGCTGGGACTACAGGTGTGAGAGACCGTGCCTGGCCATAATCTTTTTTCTTAGATTTATAAGGATCCCCATTGTGTGGGTCTAAATTTCTTTTTAGAAAATGTTTCTGGCTGGGTGCTGTGGCTCACATCTGTAATCCCATGGCTTTGGGAGGCCGAGGTGGACGGATCACTCGAGGCCAGAAGTTCGAGACCAGCCTGGCTAACATGTTGAAATGCCACCTCTTAGGCGGCATTTACAAAACTTAGCCTGTAAATAAAAACTTAGCCAAGCGTGATGGTGCACACCTGTAATCCCTGTTAGGAGGCTAAGGCATGAGAGTCGCTTGAACCTGGGACCTGGAGGTTGCAGAGAGCCAAGATGGCACCACTGCACCCCAGCCTGGGCCACAGAGCAGAGCCAGACCCTGTCCCCCCAAAAATCCCAAAAATGTTTCCTGCTTTGAGTGTTTGAAAACAGGTGTTCAGGCATCCTGGGTAGTTGAGAGTGAATTTCTTGGGACAATGAAACTATAGGCGCCCTGGGAACATTTGTGTTCTCTGATCCCTGCAGGTTGAAGACCTATGAAACTAATTTGGAAATCAAGAAGCTGTTGGAGGAAGTGAAAGAAAAGAATCCTAAGCTGACAATTGATTGCAATGCTTCCGGGGCAACGGCACCTCCGTGCTGTGACTTTTTTTGCTGAGCAGCCTGGGATCGCTCTACGAATTACACAGGAAGCGGGAATCTGGTCTCTAAGATATTTTGTGGATGAAGGTCAGAGGGTCACGTGTTAACACTAGAGTCTGTGTCAAGATGTCAAATTTGACACTGGTTTTCTTGCTGTTTGTGGGAGATTCTGCACAAGTCACACACCCCCTTCACATCACACTACGCACCTTCTCACAGGGATAATAAAGTGAGCACTCTCATTGCAGCTGCGTTTATTGACATGCTCAAGGGTAAACCTGCCATAAACATGCTACTCTGTGCTTAGTCTAGGAAGAAGTATTGCTGAGAAGTTCAGGGATGATTCTGTTGATTCTTCTATTTCTTTTCTTCTCTAACTCAGGCACGCCTTGGTCTAGTTTACTAAGTGCCTGGCGCATCTATGTGATCAGTGTGTCTTTGTGACTTATTTGAGCATATCCTAACCCACGCGTTGACAAACGGGCCAGATAGTTAATATGCTTGGCACTGTGGGCCCCGTGGTCTCTCATCAGCTCTCAGCTGTGCCTTTGTACACGGAAGCAGTGCAGATGATCTGTGCCAAGGGCCTGGCTCACACCTGCGGAGGCTTCCCAGAAACAGCTTGAGGGCCACGGGCAGCCAACCCTGTTCTAATCCATCCTGTTACCCACGAAACAAGCTTCCAGGCACTGTTGCCTTTAATTCAGAAGATGGCCTTGCCTCACACTGGCTCTGCCTGGCTCCTACGGGCCGGCTCCTACTTTCTGTGTGTGTGTGTCTCTCTCTTTGTTTCTCTGTATCTCTTTGTCTGTCTTTCTCTGTCTCTGTGTCTCTATCACTGTTTCTGTGTGTGTGTCTCTGTCTCTTTGTGTGTCTCTGTGTGTCTGTCTCTGGGTCTTTCTGTATCTCTGTCTCTGTATGTGTCTCTCTGGCTGTCTGCTTCTGTGTGAGTCTGTGTGTCTCCCAGCCTGTCTGTCTGCTTCTGTGTGAGTCTGTGTGGCTGTCTCTGGGAGTCTCTGTGTATGTCTCTGTCTCTCGTCTCCCCGGTTCTCTCCTTCCCATTGCCATGGCAAACACAGCTTTTCCACACCCTGTATTTGGTCATTCATATAAAATGCATAGAAGCCACTCTACAATTTTCCTTAAGAATGACAAGTTGTCAGGCTGGGCGCGGTGGCTCACGCCTGTGATTCCAGCACTTTGGCAGGCCGAGGCGGGTGGATCACCTGAGGTCGGGAGTTCGAGACCAGCCTCAACATGGATAAATCCGTCTCTACTAACAATACAAAATTAGCTGGATGTGGTGGTGCATGCCGGTAATCCGAGGTACTCGAGAGGCTGAGGCAGGAGAATCGCTTGAACCTGGGAGGTGGAAGTTGCAGTGAGCCAAGATCACACCATTGCACTCCAGCCTGGGCAACAAGAGCAAAACTCCGTCTCAAAAAAAAAAATAAAAATTGATATATGGGAAGTTATCATGGTCCCAGGCACAAAACAAGGGCATATGGCTAATGCTTTGGGTTGAAAGCTAAGATGACAGTTTTGACTCACTGTTTCCTAGGCTGGAGCGCAGTGGTGTGATCTCGGCTCACTGCAACCTCCACTGCAAGTGAGTCTTCTGTCCCAGCCTCCTGAGTAGCTGGGACTAGAGGTGTACGCCACCACGCCTGGCTGATTTTTTGTATTTTTAGTAGAGACAGGGTTTCCCCATGTTAACCAGGCTGGTTTCGAACTCCTGACCTCAGGTGACCTGCCTGCCTTGGCCTCCCAAAGTGCTGGGATGACAAAGTTCTTTTTGCTAACCCAAGCCTGGAGGTTGAGTGGCTTCAGCACTGAATGGTACCATGAAGGCTGTCATTTATCTTGCTGTTGAGCATTGCTGTCTTTCGTGAGCTCTTGTCAAGATAAATCTTCTCAAACGCTGGAGATCGCCATGGTGTTTAGGGCTACAGTCAGCTGGTAGTGATGCAGACTTTGGGTAACTGTTTAGTGGGATACAGTTCACATCAGTGGGAAGTGTGGTGGAGACACTGAGCGTGAATAAAGGAAGTGGTCCAGGCATGACAGGTGGGGCTGAGTCAACATTTACGGTTCTATGTGGGCATGAGGTTCCTGTGTAGAATTTGCTAAAAATAAAGACACAAAGATAGCAGGTAGAGGCTGGGAGTGAAAACGTTTGGGTCAGATTGCTGCATATTTGAAGTTTTTTTCCCCTAAATATTTTATCTACTTAAAATTTTGATTTTATTTAAGATGGTAGGTTTTATTTTTTTGGTGGGGTGGTGGGGTGGACAGGGTCTCACTCGGCTGCCCAGGCTGGAGTGCAATGGCGTGATCTCAGCTCACTGTAACCTCCATCTCCCAAGTTCAAGCGATTCTCATGCCTCAGCCTCCCGTATCTGGGATTACGTGTGCCTGCTACCACCCCCAGTTAATTTTTATGTTTTTAGTAGAGATGGGGTTTCACCATGTTGGCCAGGTTGGTCTCAAACTCCTGACCTCAGGTGACCCACCTGCCTCGGCCTCCCAAAGTGTTGGGATTACAGGCGTGAGCCACTGTGCCCAGTCAAGATAGTGGTGTTGCTCTGTTGCTCACAGCCAGGTTGGAGTGCAATGGTGCAATCTTAGCTCATGGCAGCCTTGAACTCCCGGGTCAAGCGATCCTCCCACCTGAGCCTCCTGAGTAAGTAGTTGGGATTACAGGTACGTGCCAAACATGCCTGGCTAACTTTAAAATGTTTTACAGAGATGGGGTCTTGCTGTATTGACCAGGCTGGTCTTGAACTCCTGATCTCAAGTTATCCCCTTGCCTCAGCCTACCAAAGTGCTGGGATTACACGTGTGAGCTGCCACACTGGGCTCTTACCCACTTATAAGTAATAAACACAGAACTCCTAAAGTGCTGTGATTACAGGCGTGAGCCACGGTGCCTGGCCAGCATTAATTACCTCTGAAAAGCCCTGTGTCCAAATAGAATCACGCCTGGGGCTAGGGCTTGTACGTGAAGTTTGGCGGGACCAATTCAGACCGTGACAAGGACTGTCCTGTGTGCCACATGATGCATAGCAGCACACCTGGACTTTGCCCAGGAGACACCATGAGCCTGAGCCTGAACCTGCCCCCACTGCAACTCGTGACAACCGAAAAGCTCTCGGGATGTGGCCAGATGTCCCCATGGGGACAAAATCACCCCAAGTTAAGAATGGCTGGCTCCTTTGGGAGGCTGAGGCGGGCGGATCAAGGGGTCAGGAGATCGAGACCATCCTGGCTAACACGGTGAAACCCCGTCTCTACTAAAAATACAAAAAATTAGCTGGGCGTGGCGGCGGGCGCCTGTGGTCCCAGCTACTTGGGAGGCTGAGGCAGGAGAATGGCGTGAACCCGGGAGGTGGAGCTTGCAGTGAGCTGAGATGGTGCCACTGCACTCCAGCCTGGGCGACAGAGCGAGACTCCGTCTCAAAAAAAAAAATAAATAAAAAAGAATGTCTGACTCAACAATTCACAATTGCAAAGATGTGGAACCAACGGAAGTGCCCATTGACTGACAAGCAGGTAAAATGTGGTATCTACGTCATGGAATACTATTCGGCCATTAGAAGGAAGGAAATAATGTCATTTGCAGCAACTGGGATGGAGCTGGAGGCCATTATTCTAAGTGAAGTAACCCAGGAGTAGAAAACCAAAATTCGTATGTTCTCACCACTGCATGCATTCCATCCTGGGCGACACAGCGAGACTGTAATTTATTTATTTTTTTAATTTTGAGGAGGACTCTCAGTCTGTCACCCAGGCTGGAGAGTAGTGGCACGATCTCGGTTCATTGCAACCTCTGCCTCCCGGGTTCCAGCGATTCTCCTGCCTCAGCCTCCCGCGTAGCTGGGACTGGCTCTGGCGGTGGGGGTGCCGGTAAACCTGTTGGTGCTGGTAAAACTGTCAGAAAACGAGTCGCAAGAAGTGTCCGAGAGGGCCAGCGAGGTGACACCTTTGAGGAGGAAGTGGTCAACGTGTGAAATACGATGATGGAGAAGCAATAATGAGGAGGACTGAGCAGGGTCACTGTGTTCCAGGAAGCTCATCAGGGTTGGTCACACACACAGCTTCAGAGGAAGTGTGGGTAGAGAAGCCGGTTTCCAGCAGGTGGGGACCACATGTGAGAGGTCAGAACAAAGGCTGCCAGTGTGGGTTATGTCTTAGGGAACATGGCCCCCTGGAGCCACGGACCAGTGAGGGTCAGTGGGAGTGGATCTCCTGGCTGGGTGCGGTGGCTCAGTAATCCCAGCTACTCTGGAGGCTGAGGCAGGAGAATCGCTTGAACCCGGGAAGCGGAGGTTGCAGTGATCCGAGATGGCAGCACTGCACTCCAGCCTGGGTGTGCAGAGCGAGACTCCGTCTCAAAAAAAAAAAAAGAGTGGTTGATCTCCTAGAAGCAAGACTAGGTGGCGGTTACCAGGGGCTGGGCGTGGCAGGGGAGGAAGATGTTGGTCAAAAGGCACAAGTAGCTGGGCGTGGTGGCTCCTGTCTGTCATCCCAGCACTTTGGGAGGCCAAGGTGGGTGGATTACCTGGGGTCGGGAGTTCGAGACCAACATGGAGAAACCCTGTCTCTACTAAAAATACAAAAATTAGCTGGGCGTGGTGGCATGCACTTGTAATCCCAGCTACTGAGGAGGCCAAGGCAGGAGAACTGCTTGAACCCGAGAGGCAGAGGTTGCAGTGAGCTGAGATCGCGCCACAGAACTCCAGCCTGAGTGAGTGAGAAAGAGACTTCATCTCAAAAAAAAAAAAGTATTCAGTTATAAGATGAGTTACTTCTGGCGATCCAATGTTACACGATGGCGATTATGGTTAACACAAGCAGGTTTTAAATGTCCTTACCCCTGTTACCAGCTGAAGGTGTGAAGTCCTGGGTCCTTGGTGGTGTGAACAAAGCATGGGTCGTGATACACACACCTAGCAAAGCAGAAGTTTATTAAGCACAGGATTACACTCGGAGAGGGGAGAGCAGGCGGACCTCTGCAAAATGAGATCGGCGTCAGTTTGCTGTACTTCGGGTCTTTTGTTTCCTAATTAGGGATATACAACCATTTACTGACCACTGTTCACCAGTATTTACAATGAAGTAAACCATATACAGTTGAATAACACTCGGATTACCACAAAGTTGTATTTCCTGGCTTTTGCTGAACCAGTAAAGCAAATACTGAAAAGATTGAGCCTACACTTTTTTTTTTTTTTTTGAGATGGAGTCTCGCTTTGTCACGAGGCCGGAGTGCAGTGGCGCGATCTCGGCTCACCGCAACCTCCACCTCCCAGGTTCAAGCGATTCTTCTGCCTCAGCCTTCTGAGTAGCTGGGATGACAGGTGTCCACATGTAAGGAATGAGTTGGGGTAAAGAAAAAATACGCAAGTCAGCAGTTTGTCTTTTTGTTTATCTATTTATTTAGAGATGGAGTCTCGCTCTGTTACCAGGCTGGAGTGCAGTGGCGTGATCTCGGCTCACCGCAACCTCCACCTCCCAGGTTCGAGCGATTCTTCTGCCTCAGCCTCCCGAGTAGCTGAGATTACGGGTGCGAGACACTGCGCCCGGCTAATATGTTGTATTTTTAGTAGAGACGGGGTTTCATCGTGTTGCCAGGGTGATATGTAACGGAAAAATCAGATTTAGAGAATAAATTTGACTGGCATGAGGCACCAGAATAATGGGAGGGTGTGGGGCCCATGTGGTGAGTATGTAAATGGATTGATAAGTAGAAGTTCTCAGGGAGGAAAGCGATGGTGGTGTCCAGACAGCATTTAAAGGCCCCTAGTGAGAAGTCTCAAGTCGCAGGCTGTGCCACAGCCCCCGTATATACATTCCTTCATTTGACATATATTTCCTGAGAACCCCTTTAGAGTTGCCGGAGCTGTGAACGCAGCCACTAAATCTGACATAGATCAGTTCACACGAGTTCACGGCGGAGACAGGAAAATGGACATGCATGCCGAATCAGGGTTCAGGTGCTGTTACAAGGAATTAGCAGGTGCTTTGGGATGAGAAAAGTGTCTTGGCCAGGCATGGTGGCTCACACCTGTAATCCCAGCACTTTGGGAGGCCAAGGCAGGGCGATCACCTGAGCTCAGGAGTTCAAGACCACCCAGGGCAACATGATGAAACCCCATCTCTTCTAAAAACACAAAAAATTAACTGGGTGTGGTGGCGCGTGCCTCTAGTCCCAGCTACTTGGGAGGCTGAGCAAAGAGAATCGCTTGAGCCCCAGAGGCGAAGGTTGCAGTGAGCTAAGATTGAACCACTGCACTCCAGCTTGGGCTACACAGTGAGACTCCGTCTCAAAAAAAACAAAAAAAAAAGTGCTGTCTTTGTGTGAAGTCAGAGTTATGGAAACTCTCTTGGAGGAAATGGTATCTACGCAGAGCCCTGAAGAACAAGGCAAGGTATGGATAAAGAAGAGAGAACGGTGGCCAGGCGTGGTGGCTCACACCTGTAATTCCAGCACTTTGGGAGGCCGCGGCTGGTGGATCACCTGAAGTCAGGAGTTCGAGACCAGCCTGGCCAACGTGACGAAACCCCATTTCTACTAAAAATACAAAAATTAACCAGGCGTGGTGGTGCATGCCTGTAGTCCCAGCTATTCAGGAGGCTGAGGCAGGAGAATCGCTTGAACCCTGGAGGTGGAGGTGGCAGTGAGCTGAGATCACGCCACTGCACTCCATCCTGGGCAACAACAGTGAACCTCCGTCCCAACAAAACAAAAACAAAAACAAAAAAAAAGAAGATGGAATTCTGTGGTGCTTTGGGGTAGGAGGAATTGGGGCGTCGTTGGGATGCAGCCAGGACTCATTATTATTTTTTCTTTTCTTTTTTTTGAGACAGTCTTGCTCTATCACCCAGGCTGGAGTGCAGTGGTGTGATCTCGGCTCACTGCAGCATCTGCTTTCTGGGTTCAAGTGATTCTCCTGCCTCAGCCTCCTGAGTAGCTGGGATCACAGACATGTCCCACATCATGCCTGGCTAATTTTTGTATTTGTATTTTTATTTATTTTTTGAGACAGAGTCTTGCTCTATCACCCAGGCTGGAGTGCAGTGGTACGATCTTGGCTCACTGCAGCCTCTGCCTCGCGGGTTCAAGCTATTCTGCCTCAGCCTCCCAAGTAGCTGGGATTACAGGCACACACCACCATACCTGGCTAATTTTTGTATTTTTAGTAGAGATAAGGGTTCATCGTGTTGGCCAGGCTGGTCTCGAACTCCTGACCTCAGGTGATCTGCCTACCTCAGTCTCCCAAAGTGTTGGGATTATGGGCATGAGCCACCGCCCCCGGCAGGATTCACTTATAAAGCTGCTTCTCTATGACTGGCTGTTGCCACAATGCCTCCTGAACCATTCGATACAGACCTATTCTATATTGGTCATTAACTATTTTGAATGGCTTCCTGCAGAGAAAGGGAAGAAAGACCAAAGTAGAAAAAAAAAAATATTTCCATGGCCATCCTGTTAAAGAAGAAGAGATCTTTTCAGAAAAGCCCAGAGTGGTTAAAAGTATGGTTTGCAGTAAGTGGCACAAAAATACTTAGAGCCTAGAAGAGACCATAGGATTTGTCCACAAAAGAAATTCAGCGGCCGGGCGCGGCAGCTCATGCCTGTAATCCCAGCCCTTTGGGAGGCCGAGGCGGGGGGATCTCTTGAGATCAGGAGTTCAAGACCAACCTGACCAACAGGGAGAAACCCCGTCTCTACTAAAAATACAAAATTAGCCAGGCATGGTGGCGCATGCCTGTAATCCCAGCTACTCGGGAGGCTGAGGCAGGAGAATCGCTTGAGCCCAAGGGATGGAGAGGTAGAGGTTGCAGTGAGCCAAAATCATGCCATTGCACTCCAGCCTGGGCAACAAGAGCAAAACTCTGTCTCAAAAAAAAAGAAAAAAAAAACCAGAAAGAAATTTAGCATGTAGTTCTCCCACCCTCTGCGTCGTCCGGGATGCTCTGACAAATGGAATGCCAGTGTCCCCTGTTCCCTGCAGTGACTTCCTCCTCCACGGGTCTGACACAGAGCTCACGCCACCCAGGCTCAACACCAGCTTTCAGTTCCACCCATGGCCACTGCGTCTCATGGTCATTTTTCAAAGAGTCTTTGTGTTTGTTCAACCTTCTCCTGCCTTCCCAGGTGGAAGCTCTGCTGGCTTGCTCTCTAGTCCTCTTCCTGCTGAGCCAATCTTCAACCAGGAGACACACTAGAGCCACCAGGACCAGGAAGGCCAGGCCCATCCGAAGGAGATTCTGGGCAGTGTGGTCCCAGAGGGCAAGGTCTGTGGGCAGCAGGAGAACAGGGTGATCGCTGACAGGGATGTAAGGACACCCTCTTTTTTTTTTTTTTGTACACAGAGCCTCAGTCTTGTTGCCCAGGCTGGAGTACAGTGGCGCGATCTCGGCTCACTGCAACCTCCACTTCCCGGGTTCAAGCGATTCTCCTGCCTCAACCACCCAAGTAGCTGGGACTACAGGCACGCACCACCATGCCCGGATAATTTTTTTCTATTTTTAGTAGAGATGGGGTTTCGCCATATCGGCCAGACCAGTCTCAAACTCCTGACCTCAGATGATCTGCCTGCCTCGGCCTCCCAAAGGGCTGGGATGACAGGCGTGAGCCACTGCGCCTGGCCAAGGACGCCTCTTGTTCCGTTCATCCCGATCTCCTTCCCAGGTCATTACTCTATGCCCAGCTCCTTCCTTCAGAGCCTATGGCCCCAGGTGTCTACTTACCTTTCTGGAGTCCCGTCTCTGTGGCTAAAAGGCAGGTGTCCCAAGAGTCTGCTGATAATAAGGGAAGTGAAGAAAAGAGAATGATGTTGACGTCTTCCGCCCCCGCCCTCCTTCCCTTGGGTCCACCCCATGACGTTCTGCAGCTTTGCAAGGTCCTACCCTACCCTGCAGGTCCCGGGAGCTTCATCCAGCAGGTAAAGCAGAAGGGTCCACAGATGGACAAACCTGAGGAGGAATTCCAGTCTAGAACTCATGAGCATGTATCTTTGCACAAATCATGTCTTCTATTTTTGTTTGTTTGTTTTTTTTTTTTTTTGAGATAGAGTCTGGCTCTGTTCCAGCCTCCCGAGTAGCTGGGACTACAGGCACACGCCACCACACCTGGCTAATTTTTTTCATATTTTTAGTAGAGACGGCGTTTTGCCAGCCAGGCTGGTCTCGAACTCCCAATCTGAGATGACCTGCCTGCTTCGGCCTCCCAAAGGGCTGGGATTACAGGCCTTCCAGGCTGGAGCGCAGTGGTGCGATCTCAGCTCACTGCAACCTCAGCCTCCCGAGTTAAGCGATCCTCTTGCCTCAGCCCTGAGTAGCTGTAATTACAGCGTGTGCCACCACGCCCACCTAATGTTTGTATGTTTAGTAGAGATGGGGTTTCACTGTGTTGGCCAGGCTGGTCTCGATCTCCTGACCTCAAGTGATCCGCCCGCCTCTGCCTTCCAAAGTGCTGGGATTACACGCGGGAATCACACGGCCCAGCCCCTGTCTTCTGTGTAAGCCTCATTTTCCTCATTAAGTCATCATTACCTCTTTCCCCTCACATGTAGTCAAATTCAAAGTCTCACTATTTTTTTTCAATGTCCTAACGGTGCAGCCCCAGCCCCATCCCATCCCCACTGTCATTTTCCAAACATCATTTTCAACCCTCCTGGCCTCATAGTTATTATTTTATTACCCCAGTCATCGTCCTGCCCCAGGGCACAGGCAGAGGCCATTTCCTCTCTCTGGAGCCTCCTTTCTCCTGAGAGCCACGTGACTAACTCAAGTCTGAACGCATTTGTTCAGATGCCTTCTTCTCTGTGAGGTCCATCTGGACAACCCTATTTAATACTGCTACCTGCCATTTCAATCCCTGTAAGTCTGTTCTACTTCGTCTTTTCCTTCCATAGCATCATTTCCTCCTATGTGCTATCCTAACATTGATCCATGGTCTGTCTCCTTCTGCTAGAATCTAAGTGCCACAGAGTCAAGATAGTTGCCTGGCTGACTGTTACAGTGTAGTTCACCGTATATACTATGCACTATATATATATAAAATTATATATATAATATACACTGTATTATATATGATATATGATATATATAATTATATATATAATATACACTGTATTATATATGATATATAATATACAGTGTATATTTTATGTATTTGTTTTGTTTTGTTTTGTTTTGCTTTTGTTTTTTTTGTGAGATGGAGTCTCGCTCTGTCACCCAGGCTGGAGTGCAGTGGCGTGATCTCAGCTCACTGCAACCTCTGCCTCCCTGGTTCAAGCGATTCTCCTGCCTCAGCCTCCCAAGTAGCTGGGATTACAGGTAAGTACCACCATGCCCGGCTAATTTTTGTATTTTTAGTAGAGATGGGGTTTCACCATGTTGGCCAGGCTGGTCTCAAATTCCTGACCTTGTGATCTGCCTGCCTCAGCCTCCCAAAGTGCTGGGATTACAGGACTAAGCCATGGTGCTCAGCCTAATTTTTGTATTTTTAGTAGAGATGGGGTTTCGCCATGTTGGCCGGGCTGGTCTTGAACTCCTGACCTCAAGTGATGCACCATCCTGGCCTCCCAAAGTGCTGGGATTACAGGCGTGAGCCACCGCGCCCGGCCTCAATGAATATTTTGAATGAATGCCATGTTTTTAGTGTCCCTGGGAGGCTCTGATCTCTCCTCTGCGCTTAGAAGGACTAGTTACTCACCGGGAAAGGTGGGGTCTGTAGGTGCAAGGCTGGTGTTCTCAATGTCGCCTGGAAAAGGAGATAAAGAAAAAAAGTAAGGATTTTGGGTTTCCTCCAGTCTTGCCATTCTTTTTTTTTTTTTTTTTTTTTTTTGAGATGGAATCTTGCTGTGTTGCCCAGGTTGCAGTGCAGTGGTATGATCTCGGCTCACTGCAACCTCTGCCTCCCGGGTTCAAGCGATTCTCCTGCCTCAGCCTCCTGAGTAGCTGGGACTACAGGTGTCCGCCACTCCGTCTGGTTAATTTTTGTATTTTTAGTAGAGACAGGGTTTCACCGTCTTGGCCAGGCTGGTCTCGAACTCCTGACCTCGTGATCCGCCCGCCTTACCATTCCTTTCTCTGCTCCCTCCTCCTTCCTGCTTACTGGGCTCCCGGGAAGTGGACGTCCCTTGGACACCCTCCCCATCACTCTCTGGGCATCCCTTAGGGCTCCGGGTAGGACATGGCGGCGGGGGCTGTGGGGAATTGAGCATTTCCTCACCTGTGACCAGGAGCTTCACTGGCTCACTGGGGAAAGACCAGGCATAGTTGTTATAGGAGCCAAAACATCGGTATGACCCTCTGTGGGCTGTGGTCACCGGGCCCATGGGGAACTCTGCCTGGACCTTCCCGTAGCTGCGCTGCACGTCTCTGGATCTTCCCTCCTTGAGCAGTAAGAACATGCTTGTTGCTGTGTCTAGACGGCAGTAGAAGGTCACCTTCTCACCCGAGGTCACTTCGGGTCCAGGATGAACCGAGAGGGTGGGTGTGTCATACATTTCTATGAGAGAAGGTGGGGCCACCGCACCAGAAACTCAGAGATGAGCAGCCAGCTATTTGTATATTTTCTCCTTTCTTTTCTTTTCTTGTTTTTTTTTGAGACGGAATCTCGCTCTGTCGCCAGGCTGGAGTGCAGTGGCGCGATCTTGGCTCACTGCAGTCTCCGCCTCCTGGGTTCACGCGTTTCTCCTGCCTCAGCCTCCCGAGGAGCTGGGACTGCAGCGGCCTGCCACCATGCCTGGCAGCCAGCTTTTTTTTTTTTTTTTTTTTTTTAAATTATTATTTTGGTCAAATACACACAATAGAAGATTTACCATCTAAACCATTTTTTTTGAGACGGAGTTCTGTTTTGTCACTTCAGGCTATGCAGTGGCACAATTGCCTGCACCTTTCTAATTCTGGTGTTCATTATTTCCTCCCTCGGTAGCTGGGACTATAGGTGTCAGCTTTACCACTCCGCTAGTTTTTTGTATTCTTTAGTGAAACGGGTTTCACTGTGTTAGCCAGGATGGTCTCGGATCTCCTGACTCGCGGATTCACCGCTTGGCTCCTCCTGGTGCGCTGGGATTATTAGCGGAGCCATCACACCGCCGCTAAAACCATTTTTTAAAAATGGTACAGGGAGTCTTGCTCTGTTCCCCAGGCTGGAGTGCCATGGCACTATCTTGGCTCACTGAAGCCTCGACCTCCTGGGTCAGGAGTTTGAAACCAGCCTGGTCAACATGGTGAAACCCCGTCTCTACTAAAAATGCAAAAATTAGCCGGGCGTGGTGGCCCATGCCTCTAATCCCAACTACTTGGAGGCTGAGGCAGGAGAATTGCTTGAACTGGGAGGCAGGAGGTTGCAGTGAGCTGAGATTGCACCACTACACCGCAGCTGCAGGGTGTCTGTTCCCGCAAAAAAAAAAAAAAAAAGCTTAAATTTTGAGCTTTTTAGAGAACACTACCTGGCCAGGCGCGATGGCTCACACCTGTAATCCCAGCACTTTGGGAGGCTGAGGCGGGCGGATCACCTGAGGTCAGGAGTTTGAGACCACCCTGGTCAACATAGTGAAACCCTGTCTCTACCAAAAATACAAAAATTGGCGTGGTGCTGGTCGCCTGTAATCCCAGCTACTTGGGAAGCTGAGGCTGGAGAATCACTTGAACCCAGGAGGTGGAGGTTGCAGTGATGGGAGACTGCACCATTGCACTCCAACCTGGGTGACAAGAGTGAAACTCTTCTCAAAACAAACACAAAAACCCCACCACCTGTGATGGGTGAGGGAAGCAAAGTGTTAGCCACTGCGCCTGGCCACAGGCGTTGTTTTTGAGGACATTCCTCAGTCATACCCCTGCACACAAATATCTATCTCAGAATCTGTGTCTTGGAGAACTTGACCGAGGACACATCTGCTCGTAGGACATAGAGACACTGTCTGCAGACAACGCCTTGTAGGCTGAGATTGTGATGCGGATCACCCCTCCTCCAACCTCCTACCGAGACAAGCAGTGTCTGAGTGGGGCTTGGAAGAGTTTATAGATGATGCTCCATCCCGGATGCAGACTGAGCTCACTCTCCAGTTAGAGAACCGGACAGTTACCTGTTACCACCAGATCCAGCCAGTCGCTGCGCTCTGACCAGAGCTCCCCAACCCGATAGATGCAGCTGTATCGCCCTGCCTTGCGGGAGTTCATGTCCGGGATGTGGAATTTGACTCCATTAATCCGTTCAGGCGGTTTTGGTCTCTCCACGGCAAAAAGGCTTCCTTCAAAATGCAGCTGGTATTCAACAGCTCCATAACTTCCCTGGCAACAGAGGGTCGCTTGCTTTTCCTTCGGAACCATGTAAGTGGATTCGGCCCTGATGATGGGTTTTGGGAGAGTCTCTGGAAGGGAATCAGAGGCTGGAGTTCCAGCTGAGCCCCGTCCCCCCAACCGTAGGCTCCACCCTGCTGCTGGCCCCAGGCCCTCCTGGGGAGCCAGCACCCCGCCCCCTCTCCCCAGCTGTGCTTAGGTGGAGGGTGCTTGGCCTGAACCCGAAAGAGTGACCCTGGGCTTTGAAGAAAGGACTCACGCTTCGGGGCGCTGATTCTCTGGCTCAGACACAGCCCTGGAAGACGGGAATAATGAGACCCGTTGCCTCCCAGGCACACCCTGATCCCATTCCCCTTCCATGCAGGAACTCACCGAGGCAGAGCAGGGCACGGAGCGTGGAAGGCATCGCTCAGATTCTACCGGCCGAGTGCTGAGCAGCGGGGTGGGGACTGAGCCCAGCGGGCCAGGGAGATGCACAGGAAGTGGTGGGTGAGCCCCAGCGCCCATCGCCAGGAAGCTTTCATGTTGACTTTTTTCATTAAAACGTTCACCACTCCCCCCTCCACCTCTGACCATAAGCCTACGGAAAGGCCATGGTCCCTCTGACACATCTGCGGTCTAGCCAGCTCCTCTGACACTTGTCTGCTCAGCCTGAAATGCATTTCTGGGTCAGCTTCTCAATTCTGCAATGTGAAGGTGGTACCCAGAGCTGACCGTGAGAAGTCAGGCCTAATGACGCAAAAGAGGAAACCCCCTGAGAATCGTATAAAAACACAGGGAATTTCACAGTGAGATACTGGAACAGGAATGAAAAGAAATTAAAGAAGTGTCACAGAACGAGCCGCAGACAAAACTCCTCAGACACCGGATTAAAGAAGGAAGAGGTTTTTTATTTGGCCGGGAGCATCGGCAGACTCTCGTCTTAAGAGCCGAGCTCCTCAAAAAAAGAAACGCTTGGCCTTTTTAAAGGCTTACAACTCTAAGGGGTCCACGTGAAAGGGTCGTGATAAATTGAGCAAGCGTGGGAAACGTGACTGGGGACTACATGCATCAGGTAACAGAACAAAAAGTTTTACAATGCTTTTTTCATACAGTGTCTGGAGTTTACAGATAACACAAGTAGTTTAGGTCAGGAGTTGATGTTATTATTATTCCTTTTTTTTTTTTTTTTTTTTTGAGAAGGAGTCTCACTTTGTCTCCCAGGCTGGAGTGTGGTGGCGCGATCTCGGCTCACTGCAAGCTCCGCCTTCTGGGTTCACGCCATTCTCCTGCCTCAGCCTCCCAGTAGCTGGGACTACAGGCGCCCGCCACCACGCCCGGCTAATTTTTTGTATTTTTAGTAGAGACGGGGTTTCACCGTGTTAGCCAGGATGGTCTCAATCTCCTGACCTCGTGATCCGCCCGCCTCGGCCTCCCAAAGTGCTGGGATTACAGACGTGAGCCACCGCGCCCGGCCTATTATTCCTTTTTTTAACTCCTAGGGCCGGGTGGTGGTGCCAAGGTTGTCTGGCTATTTATCTTACTTTTGCTTCTTTCTAACTTTTTGCTTTCTGTCTCCTCCTGTCTTGTGAACTAGGCAAGGTTGGGGGAGGAGGGCAGCAGGAGGAGTAGTGGTCTCCTCCTTCCTTAATAGCAAAAGCTCAGTTGTATGTAAGAAAACCCAATTCCCCCTGAGGAAGAGAAAGAGGTAGAATCCTTTAAAAATTAGCTGCCTGTTTTTCTGTCTGTGGCTAGCGAGCCTTATCTCTCTCTTCCCAGGCATTGTGAAGACCCCGTTTCTCCAGCTGTGCAGCCACAAGGTCACTAGGCAGATAAACTCAAGTCGCAAAACATGTTTTTCCTTGAAAAGTACGAAAGAATGTAACGCATATCTCAAAGGAATAACCGTCTTTGTTTCTCACTTCTGTAATATGCTTCCCCCTGCACAGATCTCCCCCGGCCCCATGAAATGCTTAAAAGGTAACCGGACTCTTTGTTCTGAGCTCAGTCTTTTTGGATGTTGATCTGACTGCACCTAACGGAGGAGACCACCCCTCACATTGTCTTATGCCCAATTTCTGCTTCCAAAGAAAGAAGTAAAAACTAAAAGGCAGAAATGAAATCCACAGGCAGCCAGCCCGGCGCCGCACCCTGGGCCTGGTAGTTAAAGATCGATCCCTGACCTAATTGGTTCTGTTATCTATAGATTACAGACATTGTATAGAAATGCACTGTGAAAATCCCTATCTTGGGCTGGGCGCGGTGACTCATGCCTGTAATCCCAGCACTTTGGGAGGCTGAGACAGGCAGATCACGAGGTCAGGAGATCGAGACCATCCTGGCTAACACGATGAAACCCCATCTCTACTAAAAAAAAATACAAAAAATTAGCCGGATGCGGTGGCGGGAGCCTGTAGTCCCAGTTACACGGGAGGCTGAGGCAGGAGAATGGGAGACTCTCTCAAAAAAAAAAAAAAAAAAGAAAAAAAAGAAAATCCCTATCTTGTTTTGTTCCAGTCTAATTGATCTAATTACCAGTGCAGGAGTTTGAGACCAGCCTGACCAACATGGAGAAACCCGTCTCTACTACAAATACAAAATTAGCCAGGCGTGGTGGGGCCTACATACCGGTGGGCATGTACCCGGTCACATACCCCCTGCTTGCTCAATCGATCAGGACCCTCTCATATGCACCCCCTTAGAGTTGTGAGCCCTTAAAAGGACAGGAATTGCTCACTCGGGGAGCTCAGCTCTTGAGACAGGAGTCTTGCCGATGTCCCCTGGCCCAATAAACCCCTTCCTTCTTTAACTCGGTGTCTGAGGAGTTTTGTCTGCCGCTCGTCCTGCTACACACCTAAATAATAATATTAATACATCCTCCTCAACCCCTCGGTCTCTCTGATTCCTAAATTATCCCGCAACGATACCATCTCACACCAGTCAGAATGACCATTACTGAAAAGTCAGAAATTAACAGATGCTGGTGAGATTGTGGAGCAAAGGGGACACTTACTTTTTATTTTTTTATTTTTTTGTTTTCTGAGACCACGTCTTGCTCTTGTTGCCCAGGCTGGAGTGCAGTGGCACGATCTCGGCTCACTGCAACCTCCGCCTCCCAGGTTCAAACGATTCTCCTGCCTCAGCCTCCCTAGTAGCTGGGATTACAGGCATGCCCCACTACGCCTGGCTAATTTTGTATTTTTAGTAGAGATGGGGTTTCTCCATGTTGGTCAGGCTGGTCTCAAACTCCTGACCTCAGGTAATCTGCCCGCCTCGGCCTCCCAAAGTGCTGGAATTACAGGCGTGAGCCACCGTGCCCGGCCCCAAAGGGGACACTGATATACTGTTGGTGGGCGTGTAAATTAGTTCAGCCACTGTGGAAAGCAGTTAGGAGATGTTTCAGAGCACTATAAACAGAGTTACCATTCAGCCCAGCCATCCCATTACTGGGTATATATCCAAAGGAAAATAAATCATTCTACCAAAAAGACATATGCACTTGTATGTTTGTTGCAGCAGGATTCACAATAGGAAAGACATGGCATCAACTCAGTGCCCATCAGAGGTGGATTGGATAAAGACAATGCGTTATGTATACACCGCAGAATGCTATACGGCCTTGAAAAATCACAAGGTTATGTCCGTTGCAGCAACATGGATGCAGCTGGAGGCCATTATCCTAAATGAGTTAACACAGAAACAGAAAACCAAATACTGGCCAGACACGGTGGCTCACGCCTGTCATTCTAGTACTTTGGGAGGCTGAGGCAGGTGGATTGCCTGAGGTCGGGAGCTTGAGACCAGCCTGACTAACATGTGGAAACCCTGTCTCTACTAAAAATACAAAATTAGCTGGGCGTGGTGGCACATTCCTGTAATCACAGCTACTCAGGAGGCTGAGGTAGGAGAATTTCTTGAATCTGGGAGGTGGAGGTTGCGGTGAGCCGAGATGGCGCCATTGCACTCCAACCCGGGCAACAAGAGTGAAACTCCATCTAAAGAAATAAAAAACCACATACCACATGTTCTCACTTATAAGTGAGAGCTAAACATTGGGTAAGGAGAGGAGCAAGGCTTGAAAATTTACCTATTTGGTAATATGCTCACTACTTGGGTGACTGGATCATTAGTGCAAGCCTCAACATCCTGCAATATACTCATTAAAAAACTGCACATGTATCTGCTGAATCTAAAAAGATAAAAATAGGGGTTTTAACGCTGGCTCCTCTGTGTACAGCATACATATGCTTGGATAAGTTAATTGGTTTAATCAGAATGGAATGATAACAGTCTTCTTCAAAGATAGTGCTATAATGTTTCAATAAAATAAACGTGAAAAGAAAAGCTTTTCATTCAAAAAACTTCATAAGAAAAGAAACATTTCCTTTCTTTTTTTTTTTTGAGACAGAGTCTTGCTCTGTCCCCCAGGCTGTGGTGCAGTGGTGCGATCTTTGTTCACTGCAACCTCCGTCTCCCAGGTTCAAGCGATTCTCTTGCCTCAGCCTCCCGAGTAGCTGGGACTACAGACACCCAACACCACGCCCGGCTCATTTTTATACTTTTAGTAGGGTGGGGTTTCACCCGCGTTGGCCCAGGCTGGTCTTGATTTCCTGACCTCAAGTGAATCTTCCTGCCTCGGCCTCCCAAAGTGCTGGGATTACAGGTGTGAACCACCATGCCCGGCCAAGAAACATATCGTTTAAGTAAGTAACTAACTCCACTTAATAAAAAAAATTCTATGCAGAAGTTGTTAAGATCTACAGTAAGAACAAATGTTCTATCACTGTGACGGCTGGCAGAAGAAAGAGAAAAAAATCCCATCGTTTTATATATATATATATAGTTTTATATATATATTTTATATATTTATATATTTATATATAATATTTATATATAATATTTATATATTTATATATAATGTTTATATATATTTATATTTATATATAATGTTTATATATATTTATATATTTATATATAGATGTTTATATATATTTATATATAATGTTTATATATATTTATATATAATGTTTATATATAATATTTATATATTTATATATAATGTTTTATATTATATATAATGTTTTATAATATTTATATATTTATGCATAATGTTTATAGCTATTTATATATTTATATGTTTATATATATTTATATATTTATATATAATATATGTATATATTATTATATATTTATATATAATATTATATATATAATATTTATATATTTATATATAATATTATATATATAATATTTATATATATATATATACACACACACTATGCAAAGTTTTCAGCATTCCTCAGGGCCCAGAATGTGTCCTGGGTGGGTGAGGAACTACTGTACAAGACTAGTTGTATCTTCTTAGAATTTGTTAAATGTGCTGTTATTTTTTTTTTTTCTTTAAGATGGCGTCTTGCTCTGTCCCTCAAACTGGGGTGCAATGGTGTGATCTCAGCTCACTGCAACCTCCACCTCCTGGGTTTAAGGAATTCTCCTGTCGTAGCCTCCTGAGTAGCTGGGATTACAGGTGCATGCCACCACACCCGACTAATTTTTGTATTTTTAATAGAGACAGGGTTTCACCATATTGGCCAGGCTGGTCTTGAACTCCTGACCTCAAGTGATCGGCCCACCTTGGCCTCCCAAAGTGCTGGGATTACAGGCGTGAGCCAGGTCCTCACAGCTGAGCCCCCCTCTCAGCCATAACATAGTTACCTTCACCAAATAAATATAAGAATACTTTTTTATTATTATTTTGAGCTTTTAGTCAGGCATAATTCCAGACTTACAAAAACTGGCAAAAATAGTTTAAAGAATTTCTGGCGAGGCACAGTGGCTCACACCTGTAGTCCTAGCACTTTGGGAGGCTGAGGTGGATGAATTGCTTGGGACCAGTCTGGGAAAAAAAAAATGCAAAAAATTAGTCAGGTGTGGTGCTGCGTGCCTGTAGTCCCAGCTACTTGGGAGGCTGAGGTGAGAGGGTCATCAGAGCCTAGGGAGGTAGAAGCTGCAGTCAGCCATGATCGTGCCACTGCACTCTAGCCTAGGTGACAGAGTGAGACCCTGTCTTTAAAAAAAAAAAAAATTCTGTAATTTCTTCATCCAGATTTCCCCAAAGTTAGCATTTTACTCCATTTGCTGCATCATTCAGCCTTTCTCCCTCTCTCTCCCCCAAAAAAGTGTGTCTAATTTGCATATGATGCCCTAAACCTCTAATCACTTCACGTTATAGTTCCTAAAACCAAGGACATTCTGCTATGTTACTGATGTTCAAGGTCAAGAAATGTCACTGATATGGCACTATTGTCTGATCTATCCACTTTATTCAAATGTCACCCCTTGTTTTACCAGTGACATGTATTTGGTTTAGGATTTAATTCAAGATTACACAATTTATTTAATTGTCATGTCTTTTTTTGTGTGTGTGTGTGAGATGGAGTCTTGCTCTGTTGCCCAGGCTGGAGTGCAGTGGTGCAATCTCAGCTCACTGCAACCTCTGCCTCCTGCGTTCAAGCGATTCTCCTGCCTCAGCTTCCTGAGTAGCTGGGATTATAGGCACCCACAACCGCGCCCAGCTAATTTTTGTATTTCTAGCAGAAATGGGATTTCGTCACGTTGGCCAGGCTGGTTTTGAACTCCTGACCTCAGTTTATCCGCCCACCTCGGCCTCCCAAAGTGCTGGGATTACAGGCATGAGTCACTGTGCCTGGCCTCTTTTAAAAAATAAAACTATAGACTTTATTCTGATTTCACCAGTTTTTCCACTAACTTCCTTTCTTCGCTCCAGGAGCTCAAGTGATCCACCTGCCTCGGCCTCCCTAGGTATTGGGATTACAGGTGTGAGCCATCTGGATCTATTTAATTCAGCCTTAAGCCCACACCTGCATTCCTGGGACTGTCCCTATCTACAGGCTGTAAGCCATGTTTGAGATGATGAATTTCAAGCCATGACTCAACCACTTAAGTGGTAAGTGACACAGAGGATATTACTAATCATTTTTTTTTTTTTTTGAGAATGAGTCTCGCTCTGTCACCCAGGCTGGAGTGCAGTGGCGCGATCTCGGCTCACTGCAAGCTCTGCCTCCCAGGTTCACGCCATTCTCCTGCCTCAGCCTCCCGAATAGCTGGGACTACAGGCACCCGCCACTACACCCAGGTAATTTTTCTTTTTTTTTGTAATTTTTTTTTTTAGTAGGGATGGGGTTTCATCATGTTAGCCAGGATGGTCTTGATCTCCTGACCTTGTGATCCGCCTGTCTCGGCCTCCCAAAGTGCTGGGATTACAGGTGTGAGCCACTGCACCTGGACTTTTTTTGGTATTTAAAAATACAACTTTATTGAGATATAATTTACATGCCATAAAATTACCCATTAAAAATGCATAATTTAATGGCTTAGATTTGGTGGTATTCAAAGAGTTGGTGCAACCGTCAACACAGTCTAATTTTAGAATGTTGTCATCACTGCCCTTCAGAACCCCAGGCCCATCAGCTGCCCATCACCATGATCCCCTCACTTTCCTGGCCCTAGGCAACCACTCATCTACTCTCTCTAAAGACCACAAGGTACTTCTCAAAAATTGTGGCAAAATATACATAATATCAATTTTAATATTTATAAAGTTTTCTAAGTTCAGGTGTGGTGGCTCACGCCTGTAATCCCAGCACTTTGGGAGGCTGAGGTTGGCGGATCACGAGGTCAGGAGATAGAGACCAGCCTGGCCAACGTGGTGAAACCCCGTCTCCATTAAAACACGAGAAATTAGCCGGGCGTGGTGGAGGGCCCCTGTAGTCCCAGCTACTCAGGAAGCTGAGGCAGGGGAATCACTTAAACCTGGGAGACGGAGATTGCAGTGAGCCGAGATCGCGCCAGCCTAGTGACAGAGACTCCGTCTCAAAAAAAAAAAGTTTTCTAAGGCTAGGTGTGGTGGCTCATATCTGTAATCCAAGCACTTTGGGAGGCTGAGGTGGGCGGATCACCTGAGGCCAGGAGTTCGAGACCAGCCTGACCAACATGGTGAAACCCTGTCTCTACTAAAAATACAAAAATTAGCCGGGTGTGGTGGCGCCTGCCTGTAGTCCCAGCTACTTGGGTGCGGGGGTCTGTCCTGCAGATCTCAGCTGTATGACAGATGAGACACGTACTCAGACACCAATACAATTCAGTGAAAGAGCGGGCCTGGGGCTGCCGGCACTAGGGGTCAAAGAGAGTTTGCAGCCCCTCTAAGCTGGCATTGCATTTATAGTACATGAATTTAATTGACAAGGCTTTTTGAGCCAACACACCTGTGGAGTAATTAACCTCCCCTCACCCTGGAGGCCATCCTGCCTGCCGAATGATCAAGGTTGATTTTGGGACCACATGAGTCAACAAGCCTATTTAGATAAAATACTTTACTTGCTTTGTATCTAAGCCCTAAGCTCTTTGGCTCCTGAAAGTCAAACGCTCCCAGCCCATGCCAAACTATCTGAAGCTATGCCAACCTCCTGGCCTTCCAGAAGGTTTGCTTCTTTATTTTATTTTATTTTTTATTATACTTTAAGCTCCTAAGTTACATGTGCTGCTTGCGTGCAGGTTTGTTACATGTAATAGCATTGCCGATGATTGCTGCGCCACATCAGCTTCGTCAGCACCCATCAGCTGCGTCATTTTACATCAGGTATAACTCCCAGTGTAATCCCTCCCCTCCCCATCCCCATGATAGGCCCGATTGTGTGATGCTCCCTTCACGAGTCAAGTGATCTCATTGTTCCAGTTCCCATGCATGGTGAGAACATGTGGTGTTTGTTCTTGAGATAGTTTGCTGAGAATGGTTTCCAGCTACTCATGTCCCTACAAAGGACACAAACTCACCCTTTTTTAATGGCTGCATAGTATTCCATGGTGTATATGTGCCACCATTTTCTTAGCCAGTCTGTCACTGATGGACATTTGGGTTGATTCAAGTCTTTGCTATTGTGAATAGTGCAATGAACATCGTGTGCGTAATGCTTTATAGCAGCATGATTTATAATCCTTTGGGTATATACACAGTAATGGGATGGCTGGGTCAAATGGTACTTCTACTATGACCCAAGAAGGTTTGCTTCTTTCTATTCCTGTGTTTCTCCTGCTACTCTGACTGATCTCCCACACTTGGGAGGTTGAGGCAGGAGAATCCCTTGAACCAGGGAGGCAGAGAGGTTGCAGTGAGCGAGAAATCACACCACTGCGCTCAACCTGGGCGACAGAGTGAGACTCCATCTCCGGAAAAAAAAAAAAGTTTTAAAAATTGTAGTGAAAGCATAACATACAATTCCCACCATCTTAGCCACTTTTAAGTGTACAGTATAATTAAGTGTTAAATGTATTCACAGTGTTGTGAAATGGATCTCCAGAATATTTTCATCTCTATGCCTAAAAGAGTTGTTCAACACATAGAAGTTTTCATTTAACCATTTTGTTGTTGTTGTTGTTTTTGAGATGAGTCTTGCTCCTGCTTCGCCCAGGCTGGAGTGTAGTGAGGTGGCCGATCTCGGCTCACTGCAATCTCCTGCCTCCGGGTTCAAACATTCTCCCTGCCTCAGTTAGCCTCACCTCAGTAGCCCGGTACTACAGGTGCCCACCACCACACCTAGCTAGTGCACTACGTATTTTTATTAGACGGGGGTTTCACCATGTTGGCCAGGCTGGTGCTCAAACTCCTGACCTAAGTGATCCACCACGCCTCTCCAGCCTCCCCAAAGTGGGATTGCAGGTGTGAGCCACTGCGCCCGGCCTGGGAAATATATGCTTCAGAGATGGTTGGATTTTCAGGGCCTATGTGGCTGGCACGTCATCTGAAGAAGTGTGGTCATTGGAAGATATTACTTTGTAGTTTGTCACTCATGCTTGCGTGTTTTGGAAATGAGTCGTTGGATGACTTTTAGAAGCAAAGGGCTTTGGCGGGGGCAGTGGCTCAAGCCTGTAATCCCCAGCACTGGGGAGGGGCGAGACAGGCCCGGATCAGAGGTCAAGAGATCCCGAGACCATCCTGGCTAATACAGTGAAACCCATCTCTACTAAAAAATACAAAAACTAGCAGGCTGAAGTAAAGCTGAGTGCCTGTGAGATCCCAGCTACTCGGGAGGCTGAGGCAGGAGAATGGTGAACCAGGGAGGAGGAGCTTGCAGTGAGCTGAGATCTGGCCTCCAGCCTGGGTGACAGAGCAAGACTCCGTCTCAAAGCAAGGAGCTGTCTGATTGGTGGTAACATAACAATATAAAATGTATGGAGTGGCCGGGCTTTGTGGCTCATGCCTGTAATCCCAGCACTTTGGGAGGCCAAGACGGGTGGATCATTTAAGGTCAGGAGTTTGAGATCAGCCTGGTTAACAAGGCAAAACCCCATCTCTATTAAAATATGAAAATTTAGCAGGGCATGGCAGTGCACGCCTGTAGTCCCAGATACTCCAGGGCAGAATCGCTTGAACCTGGGAGGCGGAGGTTGCAGTGAGCTGAGATTGCGCCACTGCACTCCAGCCTGGGTGACAGAGCAAGACTCCGTCTCAAAAAAAAAATCAGAACAAACTGAAGATATGGGCCAGAACTTGTATAAGGTATGAAAAGCAGTCAATAAAGAGAATTAGAAATACTTTGCTTTTTTTTTTTTTTTTTTAATCACAGGACATGAGTTAAGCCAAGAATACAGTAGAAATTTTATCAGGTAGAGATAAGCTCTCAGTAAAGGATAAAAGTGGGCATAAGTCCTTCCAGTTTCACTGGAAGTAGGACCTTACATTTTTTTTTTTTTTTTTTTTTTTTTTTTTTTTTTTTTTTTTGAGGCCGGGTCTCGCTCTGTCACCCAGGCTGGAGTGCAGTGGCGGGATCTCAGCTCACTGCAAGCTCCGCCTCCCGGGTTCACAGCCATTCTCCTGCCTCAGCCTCCTGGCTGGGACTACAGGCGCCTGGAGCCATAGCCGGCTAAGTTTTTGTATTTTTGAAACCCAGAGGCCGGGGTTCACTGTGTTGCTTAGGATGGTCACCGATCTCTGGCCGCAAGTGATCACGCCGTCTCCGGCCTCCCAAAGTGCTGGGATTACAGGCTTGAGCCACAGCCGGCCTGACCTTACATTTTATAGTATATTTCATGCACATAAGGCTTCACACTGGACGATGAAATTAAATAGTAATCAGTGAAGAAGAACTCACGATATGACCAACCGATTTCCTTTTAATTAAAGTCTGTCAAAGAGAGGTAAAGCTGTGAAAGTTTATAAGAAAAAAGAATGGAAGACTATTTAAGTTTTGTACACAAGGATTTAATGTTTGTACACTTGGTAATATATATGAATATTATGAAAACTAAGTGAAAAAATAAATTAATGAGTTGAGGCAAAACACATGCCTGTGTTCCCCATGTATATAGAAAATCCCATAGAAATAGGGTTTGAAATAAAATAAAATTAATCCCCTGTAGTTATGACTTTCCTTATATCGTTGTAGATGAACAAACCTAACCGGGAGGCTGGGGTAGGAGGATTGCTTGAGACCAGGAGTTCAAGACTTAAGCTCGGGCAACATATGGGGAGAGCCTCACTTCAACAATCAAAAATAAAGGAGGGGGGTTCCTGAATATATTTGGCATGCTTACCAACCATTTATATTTGGGGAAGACAGATTTAAAAATATAAAAAGAAGGCCGGGCGCAGTGGCTCACGTCTGTAATCCCAGCACTTTGGGAGGCTGAGGTGGGCGGATCACGAGGTCAGGAGTTTGAGACCAGCTTGGCCAACATGATGAAGCCCGTCTCTACTAAAAATACACAAAAATTAGCTGGGCATGATGGTGGGAGCCTGTAATTCCAGCTACTTGGGAGGCCAAGGCAGGAGAATCGCTTGAACCCAGGAGGCAGAGGTTGCAGTGAGCTGAGATCGTGCCACTGCACTCTGGCCTGGGCAACAGAGTGAGACTCCATCTCAAAAATAAAAATAAAAATAAATAAAATAAATTTAAAAAAAGAACAATGAAGGAAGAAATTAAACAGGATATAAAAAATCAGAAGACAGATAAAGGTGGAAAACCATAACTGATGTTCAGAAAGGTAGGGGGCAAATCGATCAGTCCTGCATAAGAAAACACCATTTGATTGGTTTGAAAATGCATCTGGCCAGGCGCGGTGTCTCACGCCTGTAATCCCAGCACTTTGGGAGACCGAGGTGGGTGGATCACTTGAGGTGAGGAGTTCGAGATCAGCCTGGCCAACACGGTGAAACCTTGTCTCTACTAAAAATACAAAAATTTAGCCGGGTGCGTTGGTGTGTGCCTGCAGTTCCAGCTACTTGGGAGGCTGTGGCACCAGAATCATTTGAACCCGGGAGGCGGAGGTTGCAGTGAGCCGAGATCGTGCCACTGCACTCCAGCCTGGGTGATAGAGCGAGACTCTGTCTCAAAAAAAAAAAAAAAAGAAAAAAGAAAATGGATTCAAGCTTGTTAGTGCGCTTTTCTCTCTTGTGTCCTTCAAGTAGCTTTGTTGGACTCACAGTCCTGGCTCATCTCTGCCTTCACTTCCAGATGTTTACTTGCAGACACTTGGTGTTCGTGCAAAGGTCCATCCTGGCTGACACATCTGGTGGCTCCAGCTCGGTTCAGCCACATCTGCCGAGGCTTCCTTGTTCAACGCCTTATGGCTGTGCCAATTTTCAACCAGTATGGCCAAGAGAGCCACGAGGACCAGTCCTGCCACGGCCATGCGGATCAAGTTCTGCGTCGTGTAATCTTGGTTTATGGAGTCTGGAGACACAATTCGGGGAGATGAATGGTTGGCGGGTGTGTTTCATTCCATCCCAACCCCAGAGCCCTGAAACGGGAGCCCATTTCCCTATTCGCTTGCCAAAATGTGACTCCCTCAGGCATCTCCTCAATGGGCTCACACTTTGCAAGCACCACATTGATCAGTCACCAAGACTGTGTCCACGGGCAGGGAAGTTCCATAAACTGGGAAGGAGGTGATTACGGGCAGGTTGTGTTTTTTTTTTTTTTTTGGAGACGGAGTCTTGTTCTGTCGCCCAGGCTGGAGTGCAGTGGCGCGATCTCGGCTCACAACTACCTCCACCTCCCTGGTCAAACAATTCTCCTGCCTCAGCCTCCCAAGTAGCTGGGATTACAGGCGCCTGCCACCACGCCTGGCTAATTTTTGTATTTTTAGTAAAGATGGGGTTTCACCATGTTGGCCAGGCTGGTCTCGAACTCCCGACCTCAAGTGATCCACCCGTCTCGGCCTCCCAATGTGCTGGGATTACAGGCGTGAGCCACCGTGCCCAGCCATGTTTTTTTTTTTTTTTTTTTTCTTGAGATGGAGTCTCGTTCTGTCACCCAGGCTGGAGTGCAATGGCGCAATCTTGGCTCAGTGCAACCAACGCCTCCTGGAGTTCAGTGGTTCCTGCCTCAGCCTCTGAGTGGCTGGGATACAGGCTCGCGCCACCACCCGGCCAGGCAAGGTTGTGTTTTTTCTTTTCATTCTCTCCTCACTTGGTGATTTCACTAAATATCTAATCACTCTCTACACCACCGCAGGCAAGGTGGGATCCTGTCAGAATATCTGTAGCTCAACCCTGGATCATGAAGGCAGTCAGGTGGAATCCTGAGGCGATGCTGGGGAGGCAGCTGGACACGGGCATGTGACCCTCAGAACAAAAGGCTGGTCTGAGAAAGAGCCTTTAGAGTCTTCACCACCAGGCGCGGTGGCTCACGCCTGTAATCCCAGCACGTTGTGAGGCCGAGGCAGACAGATCACTTGAGGCCAGGAGTTTGAGACTAGCCTGGGCGACATGGCAAAACCCCATCTCTACTAAAAACACAAAAAGTAGCCTGGTGCGGTGGTGCACGCCTGTGGTCCCAGTTACTTAGGAGGCTGACGCATGAGAATTGCTTCAACCTGGGAGGTGGAGGTTGCAGTGTGAACAGAGACTGCGCCACTGCACTTCAGCCTGGGCGACAAAAAGAGATTCTGTCTCAAAATAAATAAATGAATAAAATAAAAATGGGGATCATGATAGAGATTTTAAAAGTCTTTCCTATGACCTCTCACTCACTATTTGGTCACCAAATGTGGTCACTATTTGACCCCTCACTCACTATTTGGTCACTAAATGGTCACCATGAGTGACTATTTGATCACTCATGGTGGATTCTAGTACGGTTGGCGAGTTCGAGGATTTCCAGCTGCAACTGGAAAGGAGAGGTGTGCTAGACAAGGTTGAGCCTGGTATCTACTGTCTCAACACAGTCCATAAACATGTGACTCTAAAAGTTAGCCCTTCTTGGCTGGGCACGGTGGCTCATGCCTGTAGTCCCAGCACTTTGGGAGGCTGAGGCAGGTGGATCACAAGGTCATGAGATCGAGACCAGCCTGAACAACATGGTGAAACCCTGTCTCTATGGTCCCAGCTACTCAGGAGGCTGAGGATTAGAACTGCTTGAACCCGGGAGGCGAAGCTTGCAGTGAGCCGAGATCGTGCCACTGCACTCCAGCCTTGGCGACAGAGCAAGACTCCATCACAGAAAATAACATATAATAAAATGAGTCAGTCCTTCTTTTCTCCATAGACCACAAGTTTTCAATGAACGCTGTCTGGAGAACTCTAGCGAGGAAGTGAAGGTGGAAAGTGTGATGGGAAGACTTTCTTTCTCCACTGTCCTGGAGTGGGTGAGTCTTTGCCTCTCTTCACATTATTCTCAGTGCACCTCTTCATATTCATATTCCTGCCCAGTGACAAGGCCCTGGACAGCCAACCCGGACACAGGGCTGGACGGCGAGGTACCTACCTGTGACCACAAGCTTCAGGGCATTACTGGGGAAGGACCACAGGTAGGGGCTCCTGTTGTACCAGCCGTAGCACCTGTAGCTCCCTGAGACATTGAGGTCCACAGGACCCAGAGAGAAGTTGGCCGGGTGTTCCCCACTTTGGTGCTGTGGGAGAGAAAGTTCTCCCTCCTTGGCCAGTGAAAATCTATCAAATGGGATGTGTGCTGAGCTGCACGTGACGGAAATATTCTCTCCCGGCATCAACACCGGACCCCGATCCGCAGAGAGGGAAGGTTTGCCATACAAGCCTAAGAGAGAGAAGAGTGAGCTGTTAGCAAGACTTTTCTCCTTTATTTTTTTCTTCTTCTGATTATTGCTATTATTATATATATTTTTTGAGACGGAGTTTTGCTCTTGTTGCCCAAGCCGGAGAGCAATTGTGTGATCTCGGCTCACTGCAACCTCCGCCTCCTGGGTTCAAGTGATTCTCCTGCCTCAGCCTCCTGAGAAGCTGGGATCACAGGCGTGCACCACCACGCCCAGCCAAATTTTGTAT
The DNA here is from genome assembly GCF_008728515.1 of Papio anubis. Lineage (NCBI taxonomy): Eukaryota > Metazoa > Chordata > Mammalia > Primates > Cercopithecidae > Papio > Papio anubis. The sequence continues at coordinate 9,604,688 of NC_044995.1, read as the reverse complement.
TTTTAGTAGAGATGGGGTTTCTCCATGTTGGTCAGGCTGGTCTCGAACTCCTGACCTCAGGTGATCCGCCCACCTTGGCCTCCCAAAGTGCTGGGATTACAGGCATGAGCCACCGCGCCCGGCCTATTATTGTGTTTTGAGATGGAGTCTCGATCTGTCACCGAGGCTGCAGTGCAGTGGCACAATCTTGGCTCACCACAACCTCCAACTCCGAGGTTCAAGTGATTCTCCTGCCTCAGCCTCCCGAGTAGCTGGGATTACAGGCACCTGCCACCACGCCCAGCTAATTTTTGTATTTTTAGTAGAGACGAGGTTTCACCATGTTGGTCAGGCTGGTCTTGAATCTCTGACCTCAGGTGATCCACCCGCCTCAGCCTCCCAAAGTGCTGGGATTACAGGCGTGAACCACAGTGCCCAGCCTCTTTTTTCTTTTTAAAATTTTATTTATTTATTTATTTTAGAGAGGGTCTCACTCTGTCGCCCAGGCTGAGGGCAGTGGCATAATCGCGGCTCACTGCAGCCTCGACCTCCCAGGCTCAAATGATCCTACCATCTCAGCCTCTCAAGTAGCTGAGACCACAGGTGGGTGCCACCATGCCCAGTTAATTTTTTGTTTTTTTTGTACAGATGGGGTCTTACTATGTTGCCTCGGCTGGTCTCCTGGGCTTAAGTGATCTGCCTGTCTTGGCCTCTCAAAGCGCTGGGATTACTGCACCCGGCCTCCCAAAGCACTGGGATTACAGGCGTGAGCCACTGCGCCCGGCCTCTCAAAGCGCTGGGATTACAGGCGTGAGCCTCGGTGCCTGGTCACAGTCACTACTTCAGCCAGGCTTTCAACAACAGCCAGTTCAGCATCAACAGTCATATTCCCATGGACAGTTTAAACCTTTGCTATGAGGAGATGAAATGGCACTTTGCTTCTGTGGTCTTCCCTGCAACAACCCATAACTCAGTCTAGTCATGAGCAACACATCGGACAATTTCCAATAGTGGGAGTACCCTTGAAAGTGATGGACTTCTACTCTCAAAACTGACAAGGCCATGGAAAACCAGCAACATCGGAGAAGCTGTGACAGCCGGGAGAAAGCTAAAGATACATGACACCTGAATGCAATGTGAAACCTGTGTGTGTGTGTGTTTGTGTGTGTGTGTGTGTAACCTCTGTGTGTGTGTGTGTGTGTGTGTGTGTGAGACAGAGTCTCGCTCTGTCACCCAGGCTGGAGTGCAGTGGCGTGATCTCGGCTCACTGCAACCTCCGCCTCCCGGGTTCAAGCAATTCTCCTGCTTCAGCCTCCCAAGTAGCAGGGATTACAGGCACGTGCCACCAGGCCCAGCCAATTTTTTCCATTTTTTTTTTTTTTTTGAGACGGAGTCTCGCTCTGTAGCCCAGGCTGGAGTGCAGTGGCGCGATCTCGGCTCACTGCAAGCTCCGCCTCCCGGGTTCACAGCATTCTCCTGCCTCAGCCTCCTGAGTAGCTGGGACTACAGGCGCCCGCCACTGCGCCCGGCTAATTTTTTGTATTTTTAGTAGAGACGGGGTTTCACCGTGGTCTCGATCTCCTGACCTCGTGATCCGCCCGCCTCAGCCTCCCAGAGTGCTGGGATTACAGGCATGAGCCACCGTGCCCAGCAATTTTTTCCATTTTTAGTAGAGACGGGGTTTCACTGTGTTGGCCAGGCTGGTCTGGAACTCCTGACCTCAGGTGATCCACCCACCTTGGCCTCCCTAAGTGCTGAGATTACAGGCGTGAGCCACCGCGCCCGGCCGCAATGTGAAATCTTGAATGGGATCCCGGAACAGAGAAAGACTATCAGGTAAAAACTAAGAAAATGTAAATAAGCGATAGACTTTAGCTGAGAATCTGTCACTATTTGTTCATTAATGGTAAGAAATGTGCCATAGAGCCGGGCGCGGTGGCTCACGCCTGTAATCCCAGCACTTTGGGAGGCCGAGAGGCAGGCGGATCCGCGAGGGTGGGAATCGAGACCATCCTGGCTAACAGTGAAACCCGTCGTCTACTAAAAATACAAAAAAACTAGCGGTAGGTGAGCACCTGCTAGTCGCAGCTACTCGAGAGGCTGAGAACGGAAAAATGCCGGGAGGGCTGCAGTATCACTACGCCAGCCCTGAAGCTTGTGGCGAACTCCCGTCTCAAAAAAAGTAAAAAAAAAAAGAAATATGCCATAGTAATGTCAGATGTGTGCTCTAAGGGGAAGTGGGTGCCAGATAGCTGAGAACTCTGTGAAGCAGTCATCTCAATTTTTCTTTTTTCTGTAAATCTAAAACTTATCGAAAAATACTCTATTAAAAATAAGAAAAAAAATCACACCAGGGCTGTGGACCCTGGATGTTTCCTTACCTGTCACCACCAGCTCCAGGGTGTCACCGTACTGGAACCTGGAGAGCCCTATCCTATATCGGCACCGATAGCGCCCTGCTTTGTTCGCGTCCATGTGGTCAATGACGAACTCAGGCTTAGTGTCATTCCAAAACCCCAGTTTTTCGCCTCTCTTCTCGTACGTGGAGTTTTTTAGCATCATCAGCCAGGTCAGGTAAGCGTCAGGAATGGCCTGGCACTGGATTCTCACAGACCCACCCCAGGGAACCACAGGACTTGACCTGGTAGATATGAAAGGCGTGGAAAAGTTCCCTGGAAGAAAATTAGGGTATGAAGAACCTGTCATTCTTTATTTAAAGAAAAATTTAGGCCAGGTGCGGTGGCTCACGCCTGTAATCCCAGCACTTTGGGAGGCCGAGGCGGGTGGAACACGAGGTCAGGAGATCGAGACCATCTTGGCTAACACGGTGAAACCTCGTCTCTACTAAAAATACAAAAAATTAGCCAGGCGTGGGGGTGGGCGACTGTAGTCCCAGCTACTTGGGAGGATGAGTCAGGAGAGTGGCGTGAACCCGGGAGGGGAGCTTGCAGTGAGCTGAGTTCCCGCCATGGCACTCCAGCCTGGGCCACAGAGTGAGACTCTGTCTCAATTAAAAAAATAAATAAATAAAAATAAACATGTAAATAATTTATGATGCTGAGGTTTGGGGTACGATGGATCCTGTCGCCCAGGTACTGAGCATAGTACCCAGTAGGCAGTTAGTTTTTCAAGCCCCTCTCTTCCTCCCCGTCTAGTCGTCTCCAGTGTCTATGGTTGCCATCTTTATTTTTTTTTGTTATTATTTTTTGAGACAGAGTCTCGCTCTGTCGCCCAGGCTGCAGTGCAGTGGCGCAATCTCGGCCCACTGCAACCTCCACCTCCCGGGTTCAGGCAATTCTCCTGCCTCAGCCTCCCGAGTAGCTGGGATTACAGGTGCCCGCCACCATGCCTGGATAATTTTTGTATTTTTAGTAGAAATGGGGTTTCACCATGTTATCCAGGATGGTCTCGATCTCCTGACTTCGTGATCTGCCCGCCTTGGCCTCCCAAAGTTCTGGGATTACAGGCGTGAGCCGCCATGCCCCAGCAGCTCTAGGTTCCCCTGGGAAGCACTGAGATGGCAGATCAGGTGGTTCCAACTGCCCTTGCTGAGAAGGACTCACCAGCTTGGGTGGCGACCGAGCGGTGAGGAGCCCTCATTCTCAGAACACTCAGAAGAATGAAACGCCTGATTTCATCAGCCTGCAGAGGAGTGGGTGGTCCTCCCTCCGTAGGCTGGCCGGGGAAGGATACAGCCTGTCTTCCCACCATGCCCTGCCTGGGGGAGCCCCGTGGGCAGAACAATCCTAACAAAGGAAACAGTGGGTGCAGAGCCAGTGATTGTAGGAGGCTCCTCCAAGGCCCAGGAATGGACCAGGTGAGGGAGTCACCCCTCCCCACAACCACAGAGCACTACTGCTAACTTTGTCAAAATACAAGAGTTGGGGGGCCAAGGGAGGCAGATCACTTAAACCCAGGAGTTTGAGACCAGCCTGGCAGACATGGTGAAACCCCATCTCTAAAAAAAAAAAAAAAAAAATTACAAACATTTTCTCGGTATGGTGATGTGTGCTTGTAGTCCCAGCTACTTAGGAGGCTGAGGCAGGAGGATCACTTAGCCTGATAGATGGAGGCTGTAGTGAGCCGAGACTGTGCCACTGCGCTCTAGCCTGGGCGACAGAGCAAGACCCTGTGTCAAAAAACAAAACAAAAAACGAAACAAAACTACAAAACAGCCTTGTGGCTAAGATCCTGTATACTGGCCAGCCCCTTTTAAGTGCCACCTACTGGATCACACGTCAAAATACAAGACTGAAATATTTTGCCAGTATACAACGAAGTGAAAAATCCAGCCACAAATAAAGATTCCGTGCAGAGTCCTGGCATCTGAAAACACCCAGAAATGAAGCTAAGTGACTGTACTCAACTGACATCACAGTTAAAGGAACACCAGCCCTCACACAAGAGAAAGAATCGACACCAAGGCCGGGCACGGTGGCTCACACCTGTAATCCCAGCACTTTGGGAGGCCCAGGTGGGCGGATCACTGGAGGTCAAGAGTTCAAGACCAGCCTGACCAACCTGACAAAACCTGGGTTCTACTAAACATACAAAAATTAGCTGTGTGTGGTGGCACACACCTGTAATCCCAGCTACTTGGGAGGCTGAGACAGGAGAATAGCTTGAACCTGGGAGGTGAAAGTTGCAGCCGTGAGCCGAGATCACGCCACCACACCCCAGCCTGGGCAACAGAGTAAGACTCTTGTCACACAAAAGGAAAAAATAAAAGGAACACAAGAACTCTGGCAACTCAATAGTCCCCTGGAAATCTCGTTCTTAGCTAGATTGAGATGAATGAAACGAGGGACATAGAATTGAGAATCTGGATGGCTGGGAAGCTCATCGAGATTGAGGAGAAATTTGAAACGCAGTGCAAGGAGTCCATGGTGGGGACAAACTGGGTTTTTGAGTTCCCAGAATTCTTTTTCACGTGTCGGGGACTGGTCATTATGCCACAGCCATCAGACAGAGAGGAGTCTGGTCTCTCTTCCCCGTGAGCCCCCACCCCCACTTTACCAGGCAGAGCCCCCCAGCTTGGGACTGCAGAGCAGCTGCCCTACCCTCAGCATCCTCACTGGTGGTGGCTCCGTGTTTCCCTGGGGAATGGCTCCCAGAGGCAACTGATGGCCCCTCTGCCACCGCCATGGCAAGGATTCTGCCCCTGCTGCCTGTGGTCTGAGGAAGAACAAGGAGCCTAGGAGCTTCATTCATGCTTCATTTTATTTTATTATTAGTATTTTTTTTACTGAGCATTTGTAGAAATGATACATATATACACACACATATATACACACACACACATATACACACACACATATATATATCTACACACACATATATATATATATCTTTTTTTTTTTTGAGACGGAGCCTCGCGCTGTCGCCCAGGCTGGAGTGCAGTGGCCGGATCTCAGCTCACTGCAAGCTCCGCCTCCCGGGTTCACGCCATTCTCCTGCCTCAGCCTCCCGAGTAGCTGGGACTACAGGCGCCCGCCACCTCGCCCAGCTAGTTTTTTGTATTTTTTAGTAGAGACGGGGTTTCACCATATTGGCCAGGATGGCCTCGATCTGCTGACCTCGTGATCCGCCCGCCTCGGCCTCCCAAAGTGCTGGGATGACAGGCGTGAGCCGCCGAGCCCAGCCTTCATTCATGCCTCTAGCACACCACAGTCACCGTAAGAGAGGAGCTCAGTCTCCTCTCCCTGCGAGCCCTCAGCCCCCTGCTCTTCACCAAGCCCCAGCCTGAGCCCACAGCACAGCAGCCCCACCCTCTGCGGAGCGTGCCTGGGAGCTGTGGGTCTGCATTTCTCTGTGGCGGAGCTCCCAGAGGCAACTCACAGCCCCTCTGCGGCTGCCACTGCAGTGGTCCTGGCCTTGCTGCCCTCAGACTGGGGAAGGAGCAAAGACTCTGAGTGCCTTAACCACACCTCCCGCAAGCTGCCCTAAGGAGAATAGGCCAGTCTGTCACCCCTGTGACCCACCTGTCCCCGCTGCTCATCACTAGGCAGGGCCCCTAGCTTGGGCCCACAGCGCAGTCGCCCCACTCTTGGCTCATCGCACTACTGATAGTGGTTCCACATCTCTCTGGGGTGGAGTCCCAAGGGACAAGTGAAAGGCTATCTGCCACAGCCACTGCTGAAGTCCCTTCCCCTGCTGCCCCCAAGCCACGGAGGGAACATAAAACCTGAGCTCACCCCAGCGCTGTGATGGGCAGCCTGGGAGTGCGGAGCCCAGATCTGCAGCCAGCGCTTGAGTGGGAGAGGAGCCCACACTTTCAGAGCATGAGAGGGAGCACAGCGGCCGTCATGAGGAATGACCTACTGGCCATTATGCTTAAGCATCACTTACTGGATTGCAGCCCAAACTTCAACACCAAAAATGCTTGCTAATATACCCCCCATTATACCAAGGACAAGAATTTAGCTATCAGTAAAGACCCTGTGCGAAGCCCCAGCCCTCTGAAACCACCCAGAAAAGAAGTCTACTGACTGTACTCAAATTACATCACAGTTAAAAGAAAAAAGAAAAACAATCCAATTGCACCACACTTAAAAGAACATTAGCCCACACGGATGAGAAAGAATTAGCACAAGACTCAAAAAGCAAGTGTCTTCCTTCCTCCAAATTCCCACACGAGCTTCCCAGCAAGGGCTCTTTACCAGAAGGAAGTGGCTGAAAGGACAGAAATAGAATTCAGAATATGAGTAGAAATCAAGGTCATCAAATTCAGGAGAAAGTTGAAACCCAATGCGAGGAATCGAAAGATTACGATAAAATGACACAGTGGCTAATCTATGAAATGGTCATTTTGAAAGAACCGAACGGATCTGATAGAGCTGAAAAACACGCTGCAAGATTTCATAATGCAATCACAAGTATTAATGGCAGAATAAAGCAAAACGAGGAAGGAATCTCAGAGCATGAATACCGGCTCTCTGAACTAATTCAGTCAGACAAAAATGAAGACAAAAGAATACAAAAGAATGAATGAAATTTGAAACCTCTAAGAAACGTGGGATTATGTAAAGAGACCAATAGGCAACCCATTGGGGTCCCCGACAGAGATGGGGAGAAAGCAAGCAACATGGAAACATAGTTTTCCATGTTGGAAAATTAGCCAGGTGTGGTGGCAGCACCTGTAGTCCCAGCTACTCGGGAGGCTGAAGCAGGAGAATGGCATGAACCCGGGAGGTGAAGCTTGCAGTGAGCCGAGATTGCACCACTGCACTCTAGCCTGGGCAACAGAGTGAGACTCCATCTCAAAAAAAAAAAAAAAAAAAAAGGAAAAGAAAAAGAAAAAGAAAAAAATAAATTAAAAAAATAACATGAAGACCTAACTATCCTAAATATTATGCATCTGACACAGAAGCACCCAGATTCATAAAGCGTGTTCTGAGAGACCAACAAAGAGACTTAGACAACCACACAATAATAGAGAGGGACTTTAACATCCTGTCAACAGTGTTAGATCACTGAGGCAAACAAAGATATTCAGGACCTGAACTCAGCACTGGACCAAAGGGACCTGATAGACATCTACAGAACTCTCCACCCCCAAAACAACAGAATCTACATTGTTTTCATTGCCCTGTGGCACATACTCTAAAGTCAATCATGCAATCAGACATACAACAATTCTTAACAAATCCAGAATAGTGAAATCATACCAGGCACATTCTCAGAGCACAGTGGAATAAAAATAGGAATAGATACTAAGAAAACCACTCAAAACTGTACAATGCATGGAAATTAAACAGTCTGTTCTGGAATTTGTGGGTAAATACAGCAGAATCTCTGGGACACAACTAAGGCAGTGTTAAGGGGGAAGTTTATAGTACTAAACTCCCACGTCAAAAAGTTAGAAAAAGTTCAAATTAACAACCTAACATCACAACGAGAGGAACTGAGAGAACCAAGAGGAAATCAACCCCAAAGCTCGTAGAAAACGAGAAATAACCAAAACCAGAGCTGAACAGAAGGAGATTGAGACGCAAAAAACCATTCAGAAGATCAGCAAATCCAGGAGTTGGATTTTTGAAAAAAATTAGTAAGACAGGTGACTAGTTAGACTAATTAAGAAGAAAAGAGAGAAGATCCAGATAAACACAATTAGAAACAACAAAGGGGATATTACCACTGACCCCACAGAAATACAATCATCAGAGAATATTAGGAACACCTCTGTGCACACAAACTAGAAAATCCAGAATAAATGGAGAGATTCCTGGACACATACATCCTTCTGAGATTGAACCAAGAACAAATTGAATCCATGAACAGACCAATAATGAACTCCAAAATTGAATCAGTAATAAAAAGCCTACAGAGCAGGAAAAGGCCAGTACCAGACAAACTCACTGCTGAATCCCATCAGATACATAGAGAAGAGCTGGTACTATATCTACTGAAGCTTTCCAAAAAATTCAGGAGGAGGAACGCCTCCCCAAGTCATTCTACGAGACCAGCATCATCCTGATGCAAAAACATGGCAGAGACACAACAAAACCAGAAAACTTCAGGACAATATCCTTGTTGAACATAAATGCAAAAATCCTCAAGAAAATACTAGCAAACAATCCAGCAGCACATCAGAAAGCCAGTCCACCACCATCAGGTAGGCTTTACTTCTGGGATGCAAGGTTGATTCAATATACACAAATCTTAAATGTGATTCATAGAACAACCCCCCACCCCCGCCACACACATATAATCATCTCAATAGAGCTTTAGATAAAATCCAACATCCCTTTATGCTAAAAAACCTCGACAAACTAGGCATTGAAGAAACGTACTTCAAAATAATAAGGAAGATCTATGACAAACTCACAGCCTACATAATATTGAATGGGCAAAAGCTGGGAGTATTCCCCTTGAAAACTGACACAAGACATGGATGCCCTCTGTCACTACTTCTATTCAACATAGTACTGGAAGTCCTAGCCAGAGCAATCAGGCGAGAAAGAAATGAAAGGCATCCAAATAGGAAGAAAGGAAGTCAAACGATCCCTGTTTGCAGATGATGTGATTCTATACCTAGAAAACCACAGTCTCTGCCCAAACACTTCTTAATCTCATAAACAACTTTGACAAAGTTCCAGGATACAAAATCAATACACAAAAATCAGTAGCATTCCTATGCACCAAAAACATCTCAGCTAAGAGCCAAATCAAGAACAGAATCCATTCACAATTACCACAAAAAGAATAAAATACCTAGGAATACAGCTAACCAGGGAGGTGGAAGATATCTGCAAGGAGAACCACAAAACGCTGCTCAAAGAAATCATAGATGACACAAACAGATGGAAAAACATTCCATGCTCATGGATAGGAAGAATGAATATTGTTCAACACACAAATAATTCAGGCTATAGAAGGAGCTGGAAGAGAGCAGACATGGATGGACATGGGGCTTACACCCATTAGGAGGCTAAGGCAGTAGTAGTTGGGGTGGCAGAATATTCAGTAGTACTCTAAGACTACTGCATGCTTAGTACTGCAGTAGTGCTATAGAATACTAGAATGTTCAGTAGGGTTAGACTATGGCAGCATCCCTTTAAATGAAGTGACAGGAGGAAGTAGGTTGCTAAAACAAAGCATAAGGAAGGATGTTGGGCAAATGACTCCTGACTTCCTCATTCTTGCAGTTTTGAGCATTCAGTAGATTACAGATCCTTCATGGGCAGTCTAACACAGGCAAGGACTAACTATAAATCCAGGCCTGAGCATTAATGAGTCTGAAGGATTTGGCTATAACAAAGTGTGATAGAAATTATGCAAGAGAAACACAGCAGAAACAACTAGAATGGGGACTAAAATAAGAATCTGTGCTTCAGGCTATTCCTCAATTTCTTTATCCTGAGCTTCCAAGAGGGTCTAAAGGGGCTGGGAGAGATTTACAGGACACTTACCTTCCTGTGCCTGAATCCTCTGGCCCAGACAGAGCACTGGAAGAGAGAGATTTATGAAAAATCAAGCTTCCATTTCCAACCTTTATGACAAATCACCCTCTGTAATGATAGACCAGGAAAAGACCAGTACCAGATGGAGACACAGCTCAGTCCCACCAGATACATAAAGAAGAGCTAGTATTTTTTTTTTTTTTTTTGAGACAGAGTCTCGCTCTGTCGCCCAGGCTGAAGTGCAGTGGTGCGATCTCGGCTCACTGCAAGCTCTGCCTCCCAGGTTCATGTCATTCTCCTGCCTCAGCCTCTCGAGTAGCTGGGACTACAGGTGCCCACCACCACACCTGGCTAATTTTTTTGTATTTTTAGTAGAGACAGGGTTTCACCGTGTTAGGCAGGATGTGTGTTCCTGACCGTGTGTTCCGCCTGCCTTGGCCTCCCAAAGTGCTGGGATTACAGGCGTGAGCCTCCGCACCTGGCCAAGAAGAACTAGTATTATTCCTACTGAAACTATTGAAAAAATCCAGGAGGAGGGGCTCCTCCCCAACTCATTCTATGAGGCCAGCATCATCCTGATAACAAAACGTGGCAGAGACGCAACAAAACCAGAAAACTTCGGGATAACGTCTTTGTTGAACATAAATGCAAAAATCTTCAACAAAATACTAGTAACCATATTTCTATATGGGGTTCAATCATATTTTTTCCTTCCACAACAATCACAGTTTTGAGGCTCATTCTTTATTTTTACCTTTCAGATTCCAGCCTCTAAGTCTCTCTTTGATGGGAACCTTGGAACCATCATTAATCCCAGATAACACACTCTAGGTTTAATAAAAATATTAACCCTTGAGTCCCACAAGCTAGGTCGGACTTGGGCAGAGACAAAGTTATAGACATATTGATAAAGACTGCCTTTCCACTAAGGAGGTCAGAATCTCCTTGGCAGCCACGAAAATCTCCTAGTCATACTGTCAAGAGACACCTGGATTATTTTAGGATTTCCCTATTTTCCCCTCTAACCCACTTTTACTCTGAAACTCACCGAGACACAGGAGGGTGGTCTCTTTGGGGTCCATCACGCTGACACGGCCTCAGCCCTGTTGGCCTCCTTTTGATTTACATTAGCAGGATGACAGATACTCTTATGACCATAAGCTCCACAGGAAGTATGAGGAAGTATGAGGACAGAGCCCCTGGTCAGCGAATTTCCACATCTGTTGCCTCACAGCAAAGTGGAACAGTTTGTTCCTGAAGAACTTAGTTCCAGGTTGCTCTTGGGTGGAGCCCAAGAGAAGGCATATATATAAAATTATTATTTTTTTTAATAGAGATGGGGTCTTGCTATGTTGGCCAGGATACTCTCTAACTCCTGGCCTCAAGAAATCCTCCTGCCGAAGACCTATATTTCTCTGTATGTTTCAGATGAGAAGTGAATGAGAAGTGAATTTTCATCAAGCCAGTGTCTAACGGTGTTCAAATCCATCTTTGAACCAGATCCTACATCCAAATGGAAGGGCTTGGGACAGAATATAAGGTGGTGGACACCATTCAGGCAGAGATTGTCTTCACTGGGCCATCAGTCAGAAGCTCCGTGGCTTTGTCTGTTCTGAACCTATGTTTCATCTCTGGGATTCATGGTCTGAGTATATTTACTTGGGCTTGATCAGGCATACAGTGTACCCTTACCCTGGGGATGATCTCAATGCCAGAATGTGGAGGCATTTTCTCTGGCACTCCTTGTCATCTCTAAAGAAAGATCTACTATTTTATTATACTGTTCTTTTTATTTGTATAAATTTAAGGAGCACAAGTGAAATTTTGTTACATGGATATTTTGTGTGGTGGTGAAGTCTGGGCTTTTAATGTAATTATCCTCAAATAATGTACATTGTCGCTCATTAAGTTTTTTTTTTAACTTTTAGGTTCAAGGGTACATGTGAAGGTTTGTTATACAGGTACACTTGTGTCATGGGGGTTTGTTGTACAGATTATTTCATTACCTAGGCACCAAGCCTAGTACAGAAGTGTTGCTTTTCCTGCTCCTATCCCGCCTCCCATCCTCCACCCTAAAGGAGACCCCATTGTCTGTTGTTCCCTTCTTCGTGTTCATGAGTTCTATTATTTAGCTTCCACTCATAGGTGAGAACATGCTGTATTTGGTTTTCTGTTCTTGTATACTTTGCTAAGGATAATGGCCTCCAGCTCCATCCATGTTCCCACAAAAGATATGAACTCATTCTTTTTTATGGCTTCAAATTAATTTTATTTTTAATCTTATTATTTATGTTGTTTTGATTGTAGACTCCTGCCTATCATGAACTCTTCAAGTGTGGAAAGTGAAATATTCGTGATTAAACCTTCTAAAATCTTATTTTCATTTTAATACGTCATCACTTAGGTCTTCCAACGCGCGAAGTAGTTTGAAGTCCTGAGCTTGTCCCATATTTCAGAAAACAGATCCGCTTCCACGTTGGCTGTTTCATTTGTGCAAATTTAAGTGATCTTTTGTTTCACCACATTTTGTTAATTTCCACATACGTATTTACGTTCAGGAAATTTGGAAATATTATGTTCTGGAAATTTGGTGTTGATGATTGCATGAAATTGACCACATTCTACTTTTCTTTTGTCATTGTTGTTGTTGTTACTTATGCCTTATTTATTTATTCCTTTGTTCTCACTTGAATGGGACTTTGGGTGAAAGACAAGTAATGGCTGTACTCTTAGTTGAGTATTTAAAGTGCAGATAGGAGTAGTGGAAAATTCATAGATTGTAAAGGCAGGATGACCTGATTAAAAATACTATTGTTGACTAGGTGCAGTAGCTCACGCCTATAATCCCAGCACTTTGGGAGGCCAAGGTGGGTGAATCACTTGAGGTCAGGAATTTAAGACCAGCCTGGTCAATATGGTGAAACCCAGTCCCTACTAAAAATACAAAAAGTTAGCTGGAGGTGGTGGTGGGAGCCTGTAATTCCATCTACTCGGAAGGCTGAGGCAGGAGAGTCACTTGAACCCAGAAGGCAGAAGTTGCAGTGAGCCAAGATCACTGCACTCCAGCCTGGGCAACACAGAGCGAGACTGTGTCTCAAAAAAGCAAAAAAACAAGAAAACGGTTGTTATGGTTTACAAATGATACGGCTTTCTATTGGGAGAGAGATACTAATTGGTTGAAGTTCAGGAACCTCAGTGGCCATCATTTACTAGTGGGCCGGAACAGATTGCGTCGATTTACCACCACGTTTGCTGTGGTTTCCTCTTTCTGTGGAACAGGAATGGTAACGTAGCCATGGGGTGCCGAGATATTTGGTTAAACATTATTCTGTGTGTGTCTGTGGGGGTGTTTCTGAATAAGATTATCATTGGAGTTAGTGTAATTTATAAAGCAGATTGCAATCCCTAATGTGAGTCGGCCTCATTCAATCAGGTGGGGCCTGAACAGAACAAAAAATTGAACTGGTAATGTAAAATGAAGTTCCTTTTGCCTGGACATCAGTCTTTTCTGGCCCTTGAACTCTCACTGAAGCACTGACTCTTTAGATGTTGCGCCTGCTAGCTTTTTTTTTTTTTTTTTTTTTTTTTTTTTTTTTTTTTTAGATAGAGTCTCACTCTGTCACCCAGGCTGGAGTGCTGTGGCGCGATCTCGGCTCACTGTAACTTTCACCTCCTGGGTTCAAGCAATTCTCGTACCTCAGCCTCTGAGTAGCTGGGATTACAAGCGAGCGCCACTACACCCGGCTAATTTTTGTATTTTTAGTAAAGATGGAATTTCGCCATGTTGGTCAGGCTGGTCTTGAGCTCTGACCTCAGGTGATGTGCCTGCTGCCTTGGCCTTCCAAAGTGTTGGGATTACAGACGTGAGCCACCGTGCCTGGAATGAGCCTGCCGGCTTTTGGACTGTTATGTACACTGCTGACTCTCCTGGTTCTCAGACTTTTGCATGTAGACTGGAACTACACATGGACTGGGTCTCCAGCTTGCAGATGGCAGATCATGGGACCTGTCAGTCTCCATAGTTGCATAAGCCAATATATAAATACCCTATCTGTGTATCAACCATTATATACCTGCCATTATCCACCTATCTGTCTATCGTTATTTGTGATATCACTATATATCTATCATTATCCATCTATCTATCATTATTTGTGATATCATTATCATTATCCATCTGTCTATCATTATTTGACTATCAATCATTACCTATATATCTATCATTATTAGTATTGATTATTTTTTTCTGGAGAACCCTGACTGCTATAGCTTCCACGTTCCTGTCTCAACTGTCACCAATCCCCTTAGCACAGGGTCTGTCATAGCCATTCTGCAGCCCGAGGAATTACGAGCCACATAACTACGTGAATCACAGTGATCCAAGGATTTAGGCGGAGACACAGAGGAATTGAGGCGTCTATTGGTCTCTGCATATTTTGGGATTTGGGATTTCCCAGTAGGGAAATTTGCCTTGAATCTGTCTAACTGGTCAGTAAGAGTTGATTGATAAGTTCCACTCTCCTGGTACAGCATAACCCTAACAAGCCCAAACTGTGACTGGCAATGGAGACCCTCAACCCTCAATGGAGACCCTCGACCCTCGATGGGACTTTACAGTGCTCAGCTGTACCTGTGTGGAGAATTTGTCCCAAACGCCTAAGAAAGGAGGAGGCTTCTGTTCCTTACTTTCTCTCTCTCTCTCTCTCTCTCTTTCTTTCCTTCTTTACTTTCTTTCTTTCGTGGTGAGGACCCTTAAGATTGACTCTCCCATGCTCGCCTCTGCAGCACATATACTAAACTTGGAACGATACAGAGAAGATTAGCATGGCCCCTGCGCAAGGATGACATGCAAATTCGTGAAGTGTTCTATATTAAAAAAAAAATCTCCTCTCCTGGTAAATTTCAAGTATAGAGTACAGTATTGTCAACTATAGTGGTCAAGCTGTATAAGAGACCTTCAGACCGATTCCTCCTGAATACCTGAAACTTTGCATCCTTTGATCAACATCTCCCAATTCCCTCCCCTACACTGACCCTGTAGTTCTAGTGAGTTCCCCAAACTCTGGTGTCTCAATTTCATTTAGTCATTTTCCTGCAGATACATCCTTCCTACTGCCTCTTATTATCCTGAACCTTGGGGGCAGTTTCTGCACCAAGTGGAAATGTGGAAATGAGATATTACAAAGAAAAACCTTTGCCCACCTAGACAGGGATCTGATGTTTTCCAAGAGGACACATGATTACATGTTGAAATGATAATATTTTGAGTCTATTTGGATTATAAAATAATATTTTGGATCTACTAGGTTAATATTTTGGGTCTATTGGGCTAAGGATATTATGGGTCTATGCGATTAACTTAAATTAATTTTATCTGTTTCTTGTTAGCTTTTTATTTTGGATACTAGCGAATTTAAAAGAATGTATGTGGTTTGCATGATGTTTCTACAGGACAGAACTTTTTCTGTAGATTTAAGGGAGTCACAACAAAATTACAAGCATTGTTTTTGGTGAAAATGAGAAAAATTATTACAAATTCACATGGAAAAGCAAATAACCTATAATAATAATAATGGCAATCTTAAAGAGGAAGGAGAAATTGGAGGATTCAGGCTACCAAATGTTAAGGGGTTCTCTAAGGCTACATAAGGTGCAGCATCCTCGTGAGAGTGGACACAGAGAGCCACTAAGCAGGAAAGAGTGTAAAATACATCCGTGTACACAAAGTCCCTTTATAGTTGACAGAGGCTGCCGTGTGGGTTAAGGTAGAAAAGAATGTCTTCTCCATAAATAACATTGGACCAGAGGGTTACACGTAGGAAAAAATAAATCTAAGCTTATTTTCACACTGTAAAAACACTGCTTATTGTTTTATCTTATTATTGTGCATTTTGAGGATTTATTTCTAAAATTCATGAATAAAAATTATATACAGTCGTCCTTCACTATTCGCGGGTGATTGGTTTCAGGATCTCTGCTCTGACACCAAAACCTGCAGGTGCTCAAGCCTCTTACATGAAATGGCACAGCGTTTGCATATGACCCATGCTCATCCTCCTGTGTCCATGAAATCATCTCTAGATTACTTATAATACCGGATACAGCCTACACACTGCTTCATTTGTATTCATTCAACATAGTTTTGCTTTTTGGAACTTTGTGGATTTTTTCTCTGAATATTTTTGATTTATAGTTGGCTCAACAAACACCTGTAAACCCCACAGGTCTGGAGGAGCGACTGTGTATTTATGGTATGAAAGATGATGTGTGGACATGTGTCCCCGTGGAGATGAGACCAACAAGGCCTATGACTCTACAGGTGTTTCATCTTGGAATGGCTCTGCCAGCTTTCCAGGTCTGCAGAGAGTAAGAATATCACTTGTTCATCTCATTCACGATCCTTGCAACCTTCTATGCGTTGCATCGTTGGATGGAAATTGGAGTCCCAGACAGAAATCAGGCTCCACCTGCTTCCAGAAGCTCAGAGTCCAGGGGTGAGAACCCAGTGGAGAACATATGGGGCTATATGGACATAGTAATGATAACACCAGAAACTTTCGGCGAATAAAGAGTCACATTACCTAAAGGATGAGGGCAGAGGTGTTTATTTGAAGAGGAGAGAGCTACGTTGAAATGATAAAAAAAATTTATAAGTTTCACTGTTGACAGAAGGCTGAAAGATAGTCTGAGGGGAGATGGAACAGCATGCGTCTAAGTGCTGTGTTAACAGGGAGTCTCTTGTGTGTTTGGAACTGTGGAGTTCTCAGTGTGATCACACAGCCCAGTAGGACTAGGAAGTAAAGCCAGATTGGGAGAGGTGGGCAGGGGGTCAAGGAAATGGAGAATTGTGGCCAAGCAAAGGGAGTGTATTTTCCTGCAGCAGGCAGTGGGAAACCACAGACATTTGTGTAAGCGAGAGGCACGTTTGGGATTCGTGGTCTGGAGGAAGAGCAATGCCCTAAGATGCAGACTCACACCTTCTGATTCCTGGGCGGCTGGTACATTGAGCTGTGAAGCCGGGTTTTGAGACAGGGTTGTTGTCTCCTAGAAGACCCTTCAAGGCCCACGGTGGTGCTCATGGATAGAAGACAACTTTCGATCTGGGGCTCAGCATTTGGAAGCTCCGTGTACACGCTTGGCCCATGGGGTGTCTTGGGCCCTGAGAAGGGCGAGTGGTTTTTCCCTGTGTGAGAACCTGTTGATCCAACTGTGCTGCATGTCACCCTCCTGAGGGTCTGGTCTGTCGAGTCCTGGAGAGAGGGAAATGTTGGAGTGAGGGAGGGGCCTACATTCTTCAGGACTATTAGGGGAATAAAGCAGTATCCACGAGGCTGGGCCGGAGGAGGACCTACCTCCCTGTTCACTGTCTCTGTCCCCCGCAGGCTCTGGGTCCATTACAGCAGCATCTCGTGGTGGAGACAAAAGTCATCAAAACAGCTGAGAGGGCACGTCTGTCCTCATTTCATGTGCAGAGCCCAACACGCAGCGGAGGACTCTCGTGGTGGGTGCCAGGAGGTCCCTCAGCCAACAACAGCCAGACTCAGGCATTCTGTCTCTCTGAGCCCAAGACCCTTCCCATGAACGGCTCTCACCCCCATCCCATTGATTCTGTCTCCCACTTCTGCCTGTCATGGAACCTCTCCTGGATGTCAGTGGCTGCAGGGATGAGGATACAGTTCAGAATCAGGCAGCCGTCTGGGAGCTGGAAGGCAGGACAGGGTACCATGCCCCCAGAAAGCTCTGCCTCTGTGGCTCCCAACTTGGGCCAGAGACCATCCTGCCGGTGAGGAACACACCCGCGTGCTCCCCATCCTGCTTCCCACACGGCCCGAGGTCTGTGGCCTCACTGGTGAGACTTTACTCTGTTGGAACACCAAAGATGGTGAGAAAGAAGAAGATGGTGAAGAGGATCATGACCACTGAGGTCCCAATCAGAACGGTGTGTCTAAGTCATTTGAGGAACAAGAGACTCCAATAAGAAGCCAATCATAGCAGTTCCTTGTTATGGATTGTCTCTCACTTCTGATTGGGATGGGGTAACCGTGGAATGTCTCCTTAGGGACAAAGGCCTGATGAAGCGGGAGACCCGCAGCTTTCTCCCCTGCTCTGTTTTGAGGAAGGAGGAAGGGGACCAGGAGCCAAGGAACGGGAGCTTCTAGAAACTGGGACATGTGAAGAGCAGATTCGCCTGGGAAACCTTCAGGAGGGAAGGCACCTTGCTGTCACCTTGATTTTGTCGCGAGGTGCATTTCATCCTTTTGAGCTACAGCACTGTAAAAATAATTAAAAGTCGTTTGTTTTCATCCACCAATTTTTGTGGAAATTTGTTATGGCAAACACTAGGAAAGGATTTCAACCGCCCAGCCTGAGCTTAGCCATGGCTGAATCGAGTCAGTGAGTCGAAGTGTGCGTGCAAGGTCTCTTTTTACTGCAAGGCTCTGCCTGCTGAGTCAGCTGGCTGCCTCATATGACCCACAGGAGCTCATTCTGGCAAGTGGAACTCTTTCTAAAACACCTCAGCCTCATTAGATGTTCCTTCCTCTTTCCCTCTTTCAAGTCCCAGGAATTCATCCTCCAAAGCTAGGAAATTCTGCAGGGAGAACAAACACTGCATTTTTCCTGAGAAGGATGCTGATTTGCAATCATTGTTTCAGCTTGTAGAGGTCTCAGTTACAGAAAATTAGAGATTAAGAGAATTCATCACTGAGCCCTGTGCTGGGCCACAAGGTCCTTTGCTGTTGGAGTGTCTGGAGTTCAGAGACATGGTGGAAGACAGGCCCACAATCAGAGCTGGAGGTGCTGGAGCCAAGGCTTGAATCCAGCGCTTTCCACCTCCCAGGTTTCCAAAAGCAGAGATAAGAGGGATTCTTTTACCACCGGTTTTGGAGCTTGGTTCAGTGGGTGAATAACTACTTGAAGGGCCTCAGAATAGAGATGGTACAGAGGTGAGGAAATGAGGGTGCCTGTCCCTCTACTCAAGGGAAATCTTTGAGGTTGGTCTATGGCCACACTCTGTTATCCAACACTGGGCTCTGGGAGTCCTGGGATCCTCTTTCCATAATTTTTGTATAAAGTACCCATTGTCTCGAAAGACTTTAAGATATAGAGGGAAAACAGGAACATCACATTACCTGACTTAAAAATATGTTACAGAGCTGTAGTAAACAAAACAGCATGACGTTGGCATAAAGAAAAGTGCATAGAACAACGGAGTAAAATGAAGAACACAGATATAATCTATGCTGCCTACATTCAACGGCTGTTTTGTTTTTTTGAGATGGAATCTTGCTCTGTCACCCAAGCTGGAGTGTAGAGGTGCAATCTCGGCTCACAGCAACCTCTGTCTCCCTGAATCAGCAATTCCTCTCTTGCTTCAGACTCTCAGTAGTGGTTACAGGCGCTGACCACCATGTTCAGCTAATTTTGTAATTTTTAGTGGAGACAGGGTTTGCTTTCATGTTGGCCAGGCGGGCCTCGAACCCTGGTCTCAGGTGGATCCACCCACCCTTGGCTCCCTCCTGAAAGTGTTGCTGGGATTGCAGGGAGCCACCATGCCCAGCCAATCCAATGCATTTTGGACAAAAGTGTCAAGAACCTACAATCAGGAAAGGACAATCTTTTCAATAAACGATGGGGAAAATGGGCTATCTGCATGCAGGAATGAAACTGCACCCTTCCTCCACCATTCAGAAGAGACAAATCCAAATAGATTAAATGCAGGAGTCTAAGTCCTGAACCATGAAACATGTAGAAGAAAAATATTGGGGAAATAAGCCAGGACATTTTGTCTGGAGAAAAAGCATGGCTTTTGTTTAAAACCCCAAAACACAAGTAATCAAAGCAAAAACAGACCACAGAGATTATATCCAACTAAGCAGCTTCTGCACTGCAAAACCAATAAATCAACAAAGTGAAGAGACAACCCACAGAATGGGAGCCAACAATTGCAAACTATGCATCTGAGACGGATTATAACTGTGAAATACAAGAAGCCTACATAACTCAATAAACAAATAATTTAACTAAAAAATTAGCAAAAGACATGAAGAGATATTTCCACAAACAAAACATATAAATGGCCATCATGTATGAAAGTGTTCAGTATCACTCATCATCAGAGAAATACAAATGAAAATCAATAATGAATTTTCATCTCACCCCATTAAATGGTTTTTATCCATAAGACAGGCAAAACAAATGCTACAAGATGGTAGAGAAAGGAGAACCCTGGTACCCTGTTGGTAGGAAGGTAAATTAGTACAGCATTATGCAGAAAAGTATGGAAGTCCTTTAAGAAAACTACAGTGGCTGGGCAATGTGGCTCATGCCCAGTCCCAGCAGTTTCGAGAGCCGAGTATGGTACTCGTTTGAGGTCGTGGAGTTTGAGAGCAGCCTGATCAACATGGGGAAACCCCGTCTGTACTAAAAAATACGAAACGTGAGCTTGGAAGTGTATGCATGTAATCCCAGCTCCCAGGGAGGCTGAGGCAGAAGAATCATTTGGAATTCAGGGAGGCCTCTGCCTCCCAGGAGGTTGCAATGAGCCTAGATTGTGTCAGTTACACCTGAGCCTGGGCTACAGAGGAAAGCCAGCTCAAAAACAAAAAGAAAACAAAACCAAACAAAAGACTAAAAAAGAATTCTAGTATTCACAAATTCACTCATTGGGTTTTACATCCAAAGGAAAGGACTCCCCAGTGTATGGAAGTTCTATCTGCACTCCCATGACTGTTCCAGCACAGTTCACAGTAGCCATGATGTGGAGTCAACCTACCTGCCCCTCAGTGGGTGAATGGGTAGAGAGAATGTAGTACATACACACAGTGGAGACTACTTCCATCCGTAGAGACAATAATTATCCTGACATTTTGCCACATGGATGGAACTGGAGCTCATTACAAAGATTCCCATTTCTCACCCCTTATGCAGGAGCTCAAAGTGCGGATCTCAAGAAGGTAGAGAGAATGGTGGCTGCGAGGCCGGTGAAGGGAACGGTGGAGGGTAAAACAAACAAAACAAAACAAAACAAAACAGAATATGAATGTATTTATGACCACTAGTCTTTACACTTAAAAACGGTAAAGATGGTCAATTTTAGGTATATTTAACCTTAACAAATATTTTTCAAATGAAAGAAAAGGGTGTAAGTGATTGCTGGTGATGATATGTCTGTGTGGGTGTGAGAGGCCAGGATGGGCTTCTGGGAAATGGGTAAGGCTGAGGGGCTGAGGGAACCCCTGATCTCCCCCAAACTGAGCCCAGTCTGCCTCCTCTGGGTCTGTCCTGACCAGTTTCTCCATCTGCCTGGGTGCCTGCAGCTGACCGCTGACCACCACGCAGGCCATGCAGGAGGGTTTGGAGGTGCCCTCTGCCATGCTGCATCCTGATCCCGCCCTCACACCGAAGCTTGGTCTTCTCTCTGAACCTGTCCGTGCTTCTTTCTATCATCAGCAGCAGTTCCTCAGCTATGGCTCTGGGATCATAAGACATGGGACAGGCATGGGGTTTCCTCACCTGTGACCGGAAACAGCCAGTGGTCACCAGCTTGACCACTGTAGGGTGGGTAATGGAAAGAACCAAAGCATCTGTAGGTTCCTCCATAAGTGGCAGGGCCCAGAGGAAGGTGGCCTGCAATGTTCCATTGACGCTTGGCACTGCAGAGAGACTGTTCACGAGCCTCCCTCCGTGGATAGATGGTGGTACACGCCAAACAGTTCTGGGAGCTGCAGGACAAGGTCACGTTCTCTCCTGCCTGAACAACCATGGGGCCCGGCTGGGCTGAGAGAGAAGGTTTTCATAGACCTGGAAGGAGAAGAGGCAATTTCGAAGCCCTTTACCTGAGCTGAGGAACTTACCTTCTGATCGGCGGACCGACGTTTTGTCTCTTTACCTCTAATTCTGTCTTTATGTTCCAGTTCTTCCACTTTTTCGTCTTTCGGTTCGACCTTACTTCCTCAGTTTGCCTTTTTTCTGACCTCTCGGATTGTTGACTTGATCTTTATCGGAGCTTTCTTGTCTTTGTCTATAACTTTGTATTATTTTATCTATTATTCATTGATCGATCGACGACGCATTAATGGTTGCCCGACACGGTCGACGAATCTTATCTAGGTTATTGATCTGTCTTCATTGTCTGTCTTCGACGATCCATCGACGATCGATCGACATTGACGACCTGAAATTCCTTTCGACCTGTCTCCTTTGTCTTCGAGATTATCTATAGACGAAGACGACCATGGAAATGACTTGTCGACGTATCGACGATCTATCGACGATCGACATCTTTACCATCGACGACACAATTATCGGCAGAATCGATCCATTCTCCATCTATCGATATTTCATCGACGACGACGATCCATCGCACGACGAGCCGACTTTGCTCTTTGTCTTCGAGTTCGGCTGAACTTAACGATCCTTTATGACGGACGACTTTGTCTTTAGTTCCTGTCTTGTTCGATTTCTCCTTCCACCGACTCTTCATTCTTTCTCTCTTTATGTGTCTGTGAGTCTCAGTCCCCTTTACTCTGGCTCATTTCTGTGTGTTTATTTCTTTATTTGATGTTCCTTGATTTCTCTGTGTCTCTCAGGAACTTATCATATAAGGGATTCTGTGGAATATGAGCCTCAGATAGTGTGGCACCTCTAAGTACACACACAGCATACAGGGGTTGGTGTTCTGGGGGCCACGATATCCTGGGACTCCACTGCACCTGAAGGCAGAGGTGTCAGAACAAACATGGCATCTGTAGGTGCCATACAAGGTCTGAGGCCACAGGCTGACCCAGGACAGAAATATGGGTGTCCTTGCCCTCCTAGAAACACTTTGTGGAGGTAAAACAGAAATGAAACTTAACCTGTGCCAGGTCTCTGAGCAAAGTCAGCATGGAAGGACGCCTCTCTCTCTGGGGACATGGGTTCAGTGTCTGGGTGTCCCTTAACTCTTTCTCTTTCTACCTCCCATGGCCCCTGTGTCTGCTGTCCTCTGTTATGACACCTGGTCTGTACTTTGTGTATTCTATTTCTCTGTCTCTGTTGGTACAGACCTCCCAAGTGAGTCTCTCCATAAGAATCCCACACCTATCTTCCTCATGACCACCTAGTTTCCAAGTCCTGATCATTCACTCTGTGTCCCGGTGACAATGAGAAGAATGTCCTGACACTTTCACCTGTGACCATGTCCAGGGGTCACTGGGAGCCGACAAACACATAGGGGAGTGAGGACAGAACCGTAGTGATCTGTAGGTCCCCGAAAGGGCAGACGTCATGGAATTGATGGAGTAGTTGGCCTGGGAACCCCACCATGGAGCTCTCCAACAAGGCAGGGGCTTCAAAGTTCACCTCACTGTGCAGGAAAGAAGTGTCAAACACGGTATCTGAGGAACATTGTAGGGTGACCGGCTCTCTCCTGGATTTCACCAGGGACCTGGGAGGGCCAGGAGGAAGGTTTTCTGTGGACTCCAGAAAGAGAGGTTGTGAGTTTAGAAGGCGCCTCCCTTTGTCATCATATCCATGGCATCTGGAACGAAAGTGAGGGTTCCCTCCCCGCCGTCTCGTCTCTGTACTCCCTCTCTGCAAAATCTCCCCTTGCTCCTTTATATCCCTGTGTAGGTCCCTCCATCTGTGTCCCTCCCTCTCTGTCTTCTGGTTCTAGTAGCCTCTAATTTCCTTCCCACTGGGCTCAGCCTCATCTCTTAGGCTGCTGTGCATTCCTGCTTCCCACTCATCTCTTTCCTGCTTGCCCAGGGGCTGAAGAGGAACCACGCAGGCTCCATGTCCCTGCTCTAGCAGCCTGGTTCAATCTCTTTGGACAAACTGGAGTCCCTGGCAGGAGGAATGAACTGATCAGTAAGGCAGGCATCAGCAGTCCACTCCTGTTCCTGTGGGGATTGGGAGCCTTTCCTGCCACGCCTGTGCCTTCTCCATGGCCTCAGCTTCCACAGGGTGGCTCCTGTGCTGGTTCGAGGAGCACGACCCTCCCTATGTGGATGGAGAGCCTGGTGGTGGCATCAGCGCCCCGCTTCCTTCCTGGGATCTCTCACAAGCCAACCTTCTCCTTGTACGGTATTTCACTAATTGGATTACCACCAATTTTGGACACAGAGTTGACTTTTTTCACCCAGGCTGGAGTGGTGGTGTGGTCTTGGCTCACTGTGCATCTCCTCCTGGATTCAAGAGATTGAATCCAGTCATATTTTACTTCCGCGCCCACCACCATGCCCGGCTATTGTTGTTTGGTTTCCTAACTTGTCCTTGACCATGTTCCTGTGTTGGTTTCTTGTTGCTGCAGCAAAAATTGTCACAAATATGCAGCAGGAGAGAACACACTGATTCCCTTTGCACTTGAGACAGAAATTAGATCCAGTTCTCCTGGGCTGAAATCACATGCCTACAGAACTGTGTTCCTCTCTGATACTCAGCAGAGCGCCTCACTTCTCCAGCCTGTGAGGCCACCTGCCATTGTGGCTCGTGGGCCTTCCTCCCTCCTTCAAAGCCCATACAGTGGCTGACAGTCTCCTACCACGCTGCTCTAATCCCCACCTCTCATCCTCCTCCTTTGTTTGTTGCCTTGTGATTACATTCGAGCCCCTGGGACAGTCCATAGCCATCTCCCCCATCTCAAGGTCAACTCCACAAACTGAGCTCCATCTTCCCTTCAGTCCCCTGCCCTATAAACATAAAGACGGGGTCCACGGATTACCATGTAGCCATAACTGGGGACAGCTATTCCTCCCATCACAGCACCCATTTCCTGTATTCAACTCTGTACCCCAAAGACAGTCAGGTCCTGTGATGGGATCTCAGACACCCCCAGCAGAAGCTCTGGGATTCAGGAGGTGGGACAAGGAGAAGCCCAGGAGCCCTCTGACCTGTGACCCTGATAGCCAGGGGTCGCTGAGAGGCCGACCTCACTCAGTGGGGAGTGCGGTATGAACCCCACATCTTGTAGGTCTCGCGCAGGCCGGGGTCACAGGGCCCATGAGGAAGCTCTCCTGGAATATTCTGCCATGGAAGACAGGAACGGGCTTCTGTCAGCCTTTGTACACAGAGGAAGTTGGTAAAGTTGTAAAGCCCACGACGCATAGTGACACCAAGAGTCACGTCCTCCCTGAGGCACCAGATCGCTGGGCCGTGGGCAGACAGGGAAGGTCTTGTCCTGACCTCACCTGGGGAGAGAAGGAGGCTCCACCTTAGAGAGGAGGATGTGGAGCCGCCTCTCCCTCCCCTGTGCTCAGAAGATTCTTCCCCTTTCCATGTTTCTAAGGCTCCTACCACACCTGGGTGTCCAGGCTACAGGAAGAACCCATCCCACATAGACATGGCGCTCCTACAACAAAGGTGTCAGCTGAGAGCTGAACAAGTGCTGAATAAGGACTCTACTAGATTTTGTAATGCTTCAAGATCACTCACATAAAACAACACAGTAGACACGGCTATGGAGGGCATGTCCTTTGTGAATGGAACATCAGCCAGTGCATGAACTGAGTCCCCATCAGAAGATTTGGAATGTCAGGGTCATGGCTGTGGTTTCCACATCTTCTGGTAGAGTGACAGCAGCCACACTGCAGCCCTCCTTGACCCCGCCATGGAAACACTGGAGGGTGTGAGCTACACCTTGTCCTCAGAGGACCTGCTGTTCCAGCAGCACTGCTTCCTCCCTTCCTCAGTCGCTGACACCACTTCCTCCCTGCACACCTCAGCTTGAGCACCCCAAGCTCACCCGTCTTCACAGAGCTTGACTCAGCCAAGGCAAGAAAGGCCAGAGACTCCAGGTCAGAAGTGAGCCGAGACCCCAGGGTCTCCCCTACTTAGTTTATGAGAGACTGTCTGACAGGACTTCCCTCTCCTGTTTCAGGAAAATCTCTAGGGTGGGGAGATGACACCCAAGGTTTGGGGAAGGACTCACCAGGTGTGGACACAGGCCCTTCTGACCAAGAAGAACCCTGGAAAGAAAGATCATGATGGATGATCCATCTGCAGGCAAACCAGGGCTCTCCCCAAGCTGCTCCCCCATCGGTTGTGTGTCTGGGCAGCCAGGCCCACAAGGAAGGTAAACTCACCTTTGCTGCCCACCTGCCCCTCAAGAGCAGGGATGTTTCAGCTGTGCAGAGACCCAGCCTCCTGATCCAGATCTGCACCAGGCCTAGATCTGGCCACAACAAGCCCATATCTCAACTCCAGGCCCATATCTCCACTCCAGGCTCATATCTGCACTCCAGACCCATATCTCCACTCCAAACCCATATCTCCTTTCCAAGCTCCTATCTCCAACCCAGGCCCATATCTCCACTCCATGCCCTTATCTCCACCTCAGGCCCATATCTCCTCTCCATGCTCATATCTCCACTGCAGGATCCTATCTCCACCCCAGGACCATATCTCCACTCCAGACTCCTAAGTCCACTCCAGGCCCGGATCTCCTCCCCAGGCCCATGTTTCTGCTCCAAACCATATCTCCCTCCAGGCTCCTATCTCCACCCCAGGCCCATATTCCTCCCTCTCCAGGCTCAAATCTGCTCTCCAGGCTCCACTCCAAACCCATATCTCCCCTCTAGGTTCATATCTTCCTCCAGGCCCATATCTCCACCCCAGGCCCATATCTCCACTCAGACCCATATCTGCACTCCACGATCATATCTCCACTCCAGGCCCAGATCTCCACCCAGGCCCAGATCTACACTCCAGGATCATATCTCCACCTATAGCCCATAACTCAACCTCCAGGTCCAGATCTCCTCCAGGCCCAGATCTCCACCCCAGCGCTTCTCCGGGCTGAGCCCCTTCCGACTCACCAACACACGCCAGGCTGGACTCCACTCATGAGCTGCATACAGGCGTGCAGACAGGCGGCCAAGGCCCCAGCTCAGCCTCAGCAGCTGCCAGGGATGTTATCTGCCTGCCATGCAGTTGACGCGGCTGGACCACATCATGGGAGGGTGACGCACGCAGGTCTTTTCCTACCTTGCATGAGGTGCAGCTGGTGCTCACTCAAGAGTGGGAAATGGCTTCCTGGAAATTGTTCTCACTCAGGAACTGACACCTTGGCGCCCTTCTCACTATGATCTTCAGCTCAAAACACGCCTTCAGGATCCAACCTCCCGGACATGAGGTGACTAAAATCTGTGCTGACGTGAAAGATTTTTCATGTATTTTTGTTATTTTTATCTGTGTTTCAAACTCTTCTCCGCGGTGTATGAGTGCAAAAATATCTAATAGGTATTATGAACGTTGTCAGAGCAATTGTGATGAATAAACCATTAGGATGCTTCTATGCTTGTATTTCTAGTATGACAGCAGAACCAGTTTAAATGATTTAAATACCCAGGGAAGGATTATGCAATTATTTACAATCTTAGAACTGTTCTTCATCAGCAAAACCCACAACATGTCAATTCTGGATTTTGTCATTATATTTACAATTTGTTCTTATGACTAAGAGTCCAGAGTCAAGTCATGGTTCGGCTTCTCTGTCTCTCTCTCTCTTGGGCCTCATTTTAAATTGTATGGAAATATCCAGTAACATAATGCTCTAGAAAATCAAGTGTCCCCAGCACTTTGGGAGCTCAGTGGCTGGGATCAACCAGGTCGGGAGTTTCCAGGACCACCCTGGCTAACTTAGTGAAACCATGTTCTCGCTAAAATTTATGTACCAGGCTGTGCTCTGGTGGCTGGCATCTGAATGACAGCTACTCAAGAGACTGAGGCAGGAAAATTGCTTGAACCTGGGAGGTGGAAGCTGCAGTGAATCGAGATTGTGCCTCTGCAGTCCAGCCTGGGTGACAGAGGGAGACTTTGCCTGAAGAAATATAAAAAAAGCCTAGCAAATAACCTATAATAAGAAACTAGGGCTGGGCCGTGGCTCAAGCCTGTAACTACCTGGGAGGCCGAGACGGGCGGATCACGGTCAGGAGATCAAGACTATCCTGGCTAACACGGGTGAAACCCCGCCTGGCTAAGAAACAAAACGAAGTCAAGCAGGTGGCGGCTTGGGTAGTCCCAGCTACTCGGGAGGCTGAGGCCGGAGAATGGCGGAACCCGGGAGGCGGAGCTTGCAGTGAGCTGAGATCCCGCCACTGCACTCCAGCCTGGGCGACAGAGCGACTCCCTGTTCTAGGAGACCAGCCAAATTTAAGTGTTTGTATAAGCCTACATAATGTGCAGCATCCTCAGGAGAGTGAACACAGAGCCCGTTATTGGAAAACAGTGTCTAAAATACATCCGTGCACACACAGTCCCCGCTATAGGAGCTGACAGGTGAGGCTGCCGTGGTTTAAGGAGGAATAGAATGTCTTCTCAATTTAATATGTGGGCTCATGGCGATAGAAAAGTACAACCATATCTCCTCACACTATAAAACCACTTCTTGTTTTTTATCTCGTTATTGTAAATTTTATGATTTATATTTAAAAACTGAGAAATAAATACATACAGTCGTCCTTCACTATTCATGGGTGATTGGTTCTTGGTGATCTCCGCCAGGTACCACGCATCTGCAGATGCTGAAGCCTTACATAAAATGGTCTAGCTTGGCATATAATCTATGCTCATCCTGTATACATGAAATCATCTCTAGATTATTTATAATTCCTGACATGTTTTACACACTCACATTCCGTTTGTGTCCATTCAGCATAGTTTTGCTTTTTGAACTTTTATGGATTTTTTTTCTCTGAATATTTTGATTTATAGTTGGCCCTAATAAACACTCAGTAAACCCCACAGGTCTGGAGGACACTGTGTACGGATAGTATGAAGATGATGTGTGGACATTTGTCCCGTGGAGATAGAGACCAACAGACTATGACTCTACAGATGTTTCAGCTTGGAATGGCTCTGCCTTTCCGTCTGCAGAGAGTAGAATATCACTTGTTCATCCCTGATTTATGATGATTGGAACCTCTATGCTGCATCTTTGGATGAAGTGGAGTCCCAGGGGCAAGTCAGGCTCCACCTCTTCCAAGCTCCAGAGTCAGGGTGAGAGCAGTGGAGGACAGATGGGGTTATATGGACATAGTATTAAACACTGGAAACTTTAGACAAAAAGAACACCTAAGGAATGAGAACGAACACATTTATTTGAAAGAGGAGGAAGCTACACACTTAGAAATCACAACAAGTCACATAAGGTTTGCACTGATGACAGAAGACTGAAAAATAGTCTGAGGAGGTGGAACAGCATGAGGAGAGGTGGAACAGCACGTGTCCTAAGTGCTGTGTTAAGAGGAGCCTCTTGTATGTTGGGGTGTAGGTTCTCAGATGTGTCTTGTACCTCAAGTAGGACTAGGAAGTAAGCTAGTAGGTTGGAGAGGTGGGCGGGGTCCAAGTGAGTGGAGAATTGTAGGCTAAGCAAGAGTCGTTTCTCTCCAGCAGGCAGTGGGAACCCATGAGCGTTGGTAAACAAGACAGAGCCAGCAGATTTGTAGTGTGAGAGAGCAATGCTCTAAGATGCAGAAGTCAAGACTTCAGATTCCAGCTGCTGGTACATTGGAGCTGTGTCAAGCCGGTTTGAGACAGGGCTGTTGTCTCCTAGAAGACCCCTCCAGGCCTGTCTGTGGTGCTTCGTGGGCAGAGACAACGATCTGGGCTCTCAGCATCTGGATGTCTATGTACACGCTGGTATCTGTTGGGGGTGTCTTGGGCCTCCTGGGAAGAGGCTGAGGGTATTTTTCCTGTGTGCCGAGCACCCAGTAGAATCAGCTGTCGTATGTCACCTCCTGAGGGTCTGGTTCATCAGGGGTCCTGCAGAGAGGGAAATTTTTTTTTTTTTTTGAGGCCGGAGTCTGCTGTGTCTCCCCAGGCTGGAGTGCAGTGGCCCGCGTCTCGGCTCACTGCAAGCTCCGCCCGGGTTCCGCCATTCTCATGCCAGCCTCCCAAGTAGCTGGGACTACGAAGCCAGCTACCGTGCCCGGCTAGTTTTTGTATTTTAGTACAGGCGAGGGTTTCACCATGTTAGCCAGGATAGTCTCGATCACCTGACCTTGTGATCCACCGCCTCGGCCTCCCCAAAGTGCTGGGATTACAGGCTTGAGCCACCGCCCGAGGAGGAAATGTTGAGTGAGGGAGGGACTCACATTTTCGAGCCTCTTAGGGAATAAGACTATATCCATGAGGCTACAGCCTTAGAGGACTATCTCCTGTTCATTGTTCTGTCCCCACAGGCTCTTGGTCCCATTACAACAGCATCTGTAGGAGGCGGAGTCATCCGCTGGGAGGGCATCACCAGGTCCTCATTTCGCGAGCGAATGCAACTTACACAGCAGGATGCAGTAGTGCCTGAGGTCCCTCAGCTGCCAACAGCCAGACTCAGACATTCTGTCTCTCTGAGTGCAGGGACCCATCCCATGAAGAGCTGTCCAGTTCCCATCCCAGTGATTCTGCCTCCCACTTTCTGCTTGTCGTGGAACCTTCTCCTGGATGTCAGTGGCTGCAGGGACATGAGGATACAGTTCAGAATCAGGCAATGGTCTGTGAGCTACAGAAGGCAGGACAGGGTGTCTGGTGCTCTCTCTGAAAACCCTGCCTCTGTGGCTCCTGCCTTGGGCAGAGACCATCCTGCTGGTGAGAACACACACCTCGTGCTCCATCCCTCCTCATCCTTCCTCCCCACCACCCACGGCCCTGGGAGTCTCACAGCTCTGCCCGTGAGACTTACTCTTTTGTGGGAGCACCAGCGACCTTGAAAGGAGAAAAGAAAGGAGGATGTGAAGATGATAATTGGCCACCAGTACCTAATCACAGGCAGGTGTCTGAGGGCATTACCTGGAGGAAGATAAATCCAATGAGAAGCTCACCATAACAGTTCCTCTTTGTGGATTGTCTCTCATTTCTTGGTTCCTTGAGCAACCCCATAAAGCTTATCTCTTTAGGACAAGCACCCACGTGGTGGGAGACCCAACTTTCTCCTGCTTTCTCAGTTATAGTTTCATAATAGCACAGAATGTGCCAATGAGACCTGCCTGCTGTCATTATGGATATTTGACCCCGAAGCTTCACTCCTGAGAATTTAACCCTGAGTGTGGGAGGTGGTGCCTATAAGGGGACATGTTTGGGTCATGAAGGGGTGGATCATCATAAATAGATTAATGTTCCCCCACACGACAGGGTTAGCAATTCTCCCTTTATTAGTACTCTGGAGACACGGTTCTTAAAAAGAGCTTGGAAGCTCCATCACACCCGTTTTCCCTGTCTTTGCTGTGTGATCGTCGGTGGTCTCTGCATGCAGCTTCCTTCTCTTCTACCACAGAGTAGGAGCAGCCTGAGGTGCAGCCAGAAGCAGATGCTGGTGTCCTGCCTCTTGGCAGCTTGCAGAACCATAGAAGTGACCAATTCTCTTTTCTGTAAGGGGCAGGCTCAAGTGTTCTTCTGGCAAAAGGGACTAAGGCGGCAGCGTCCTGAGATCAGGAGGAACGTCCAGAACAGCCTGGGCTGTCTTCCTGTTCTTCCAGAGGGAGGGGATGCCATCGCGGTGTAGCACCCAGCTCAAGTGCTTCCTGTGGCTCCAGGGTACAAAGCTTGGAGCTGGGCTGCTTTCTGGGTTCCCCCAGCTGCAGGAGTGCAAATGGGTGACTCCATATGTCTCGAGCAGCTTTTCTGAGCCTTGGGGGACTGGCTCACACTGAAATGCAGGCTTCTGTTGTCACTTGCTGGTTATCTGTTAGTATGAGCACCGCCTATGTCGTAGTGCTCTGTGTGTTCTGTCTCCTGGGTGGCCGGTGGTGACAGAAATTGGCATAGCCCAGGTGCGAGTACAGGAGTGTTTAGAGTGTACCTGGGAGAGACTGGACTGGGATTGATACTCAGTGAATGTGCTTTACAATTTCTATGGCCAGAACCCTCTTGACTCAAACACATTACATTCAGGAAGAAAAGGCATAAAGTGAAATCAAGATCAAAACAGTGAAGTAGAACTGTCATATATCAAACAGCCAGGAAATAATGATGAAGCTCGTGAAGAGCGTGCTCCTTTTTGTGATCTCGGGGTCATATATTAGCTGCTGTTCTACCTGAAGTCGGAGGAAGGACAACCCCCTCCATCATCTATTGCTTCGGTACAACCTGTCCTGTGAATTCGTACAAAAGGTAACCAGGAGATGGTGCTGGTGCTGTCTCTGAGTCCAAGGTCTGAGCTCCAAAGAATGTTAGTTTTTACCTTCCCACGGTCTATCTGTGTCTCTTAATGTCATAGGAAGTAGGGGTGAGATGGGGATTTGGGTGAGGGCAAGTTTTAAGCCATGAACAGAGAACTTTCTCTATTCCAGGGCCTGTGCTGGTGGGTTCAGGGGCCTTTCATATCTTCCATACGATCTCAGGCTCACGGAAAGCAAACAGAGAAGATGTTTTCGGCTGATTTTCTAATGGATAAGATAAAGGATCAAAGAAGTCGTTATAGAGAAACAGAAAAATGATAATTGGGATTGAAGTGCCTTTGTCATTCCTGTATGTTATATGACATTTACGTGTTTTGTATTTTTATTTTCTGTGATGTAGTCTCACTCTGTCATCAGGGTGTGAGATCCAATGGCGATGTGGCTCACTGAAACCTCTGCCTCCCGGGTGGAAGCCATTCTCCTGCTTCAGCCTCCCGAACAGCTGGTATGACAGGCACCCGCCACCACACCCAGCTAGTTTTTGTTTATTTATTTATTTTTTTTTTTTATTTTTTTTTATTTTTATTTTTTTTTTGGTGAGGTCTGCGCTCAGCCAGCCAGGGTGGAGTCGCAGTGGCCTGATCTCGGCTCACTGCAAGCTCCACCTCGGGTTCCCGCCATTCTCCTGCCTCAGCCTCCCAGTGGCTGGGACTACAGGCATGCATGCGGCTAATTTTTTTTTTTTGTATTTTTAGTAGAAGCGAGGTTTTCATTGTGTTAGCCAGGATAGTCACCGATCTCTCCTGACCTCGTGATCAGCCGATCTCGGCCTCCCAAAGTGCTGGGATTACAGGCTTGACCACCCGGCGCCGGCCTGGATTTTGTTTATTTAGTAGAGTTGGGTTTGACCATGTTGTCCGGGCTGGTCTTGAACTCCTGACCTCAATGGATCCATCCGCCTCAGCCTCCCAAAATGTTGGGTTACAGGTGTGAGCCACTGTTCACAACCTCCTGTGTTACATTATAATAGGTCTCTTCCTTTGCACCACACCTCATGTATCAATCAGTCCGCTGCCAGGTATTGATTTACATGTAGGAAAAATAAATCTCAGAAAGAAATTAATGAAGTGAAGATTGAACAATTAGGAAAAATCAAACCAGGCAAGCCCTCCCTGCGAATTATTCTACCTCACATAGACATCTTGTATCCATCTACTTCATTCATTTAGTGTCTAAATACGCAACACATTTCACCAGTGAGGTGGGAATTGCCTTTTCCACAGTCTCCTAGATTCCAGTTATGCACCTGGGCCTTCCTTATGTTCATGTCAGTCACTATAAATCACGTAGGGATTCCTAGTTAGCCCGAGGTGAATCCAAGGGCTGTGCATATAAAACACACACCTCCTTGTCCTCCTTAGTTTCCTGTGTGCCCAGTGCTCTCTGTGTCTCTCTCCGTGCTTTGTAATTCTCCCTCATTCCCAGCATTTGAGGCAGAGCCCCTTCCTTCCACATAAGATTGTTTCACCTTAAGTGCCTTCACAGCTGACTTTAGCATTGTTGTTGGAAAAATCCTTCAAAGCCAATCTTCCAGGAGTTGATCCTCTTTTTTTTCATTAAGATCCACCATTACTATTTGATCAGGTAGAACTTCTCTGTGACCCACTGATAGACACTCCAGCATTATCTGTTATTTAGTTTTAGAATTCTGGTTGGGTGCGTGGTTCACGCCTATAATCCGAGCACTTTGGGAGGCTGAGGCAGTCGGATTACTTACTTTAGATAGGGAGTTGGGAATGGAGCTAGGCCACAGGTGAATCATCCCAGCATCTCTACAGAAAATCTGCAAAAGAATTAAAAGCCCAGAGTGTGGCGGCCAGGTGCCTGTCCCGGCTGCTGAGAGGCACAGAACCCAGAAGAATCACTTGAACCCGGGGTGGAGGTTGCCGGTGACCCAAGATGTGACGCTGCGCTCCCGGCCTGGGGATAAGAAGCTGAGACTCCGATCTTAATAAATACATAAATAAATCCAATTTCGTACGATGTTTCCCAATGGATCAGCCATTTATAGGTCCACTTACATTCATTTCTTATATAGTACCCATACTAGCGTCCAGTGTCCCAAGAGCACAGGCCAAATGCATCCTGTTTGCACTATTTGTGGAAGGCGGAGAATCCACCCCACCCCAAAAATATCCCTGTCTAACCTTCATACCTTGTGAATATGTGATTTTCATTGAAAAAGAGGAATGAAGATTTCCAGAATGGAATCTGATTGCTAATCAGCTGGGGCTGAAAGGAGGAATTATCCTGGATGATATTAAGGGAGATGATGTTAAGATAATCTTAATTGAACAATAGAATCCCAAGAAGTCCATAAAGATGAGGAGAAGAAAACAGGAACATTCTAGAAAGGGCGTGATAAAGGAAGGTGGGTAATAGCATGGGACATTGTCTTTGTGGGTTTGAGGGAAGGAGAAAAGGGACCAGGAGCCAAGGAACGTGGGAACCTCGAGAAACTGGGACATGTGAAGAGCAGATTCTTGCCTGGAACCTTGAGAGGCAACCTTGCTGTCACCTTGATTTACAGCCCTGTGAGATGCATTTCATCCTCTGAGCTACAGCACTGTAAGATAATTAAAAGCCATTTTGTTTTTCATCCGCAATTTTGGTGTGGGGAAATTTGTTATGGCAACAATAGGAAAGGATTCTGGCTGCACAGCCTGAGCATGGGCCATGGCTGAATGAGTCAGTGAGTCGAAGTATTGCGTGCATGAGCTCCTGCCAGAGGCTCATGCTGAGTCAGCCAGGGTTGCCTCATGACCAGCAGGAGGCTCATTCCTTGGCAGTGGAACTTCTCTGAAACACCTCACCCTCATTAGATGTTCCCTTCCCTTCCCTCTTTCAAGCCCTCAAGGGTTTATCCTCCAGTTAGGAATACAGGGAGGAACAAACACTGCATTTTTCCTGAGAAGGAATGTCAGATTTGCAATCATTCTTCCAGCTTGTAGGAGGTCTCAGCTACCACAGAAGATTAGAGATTAGAGACTTCACTGAGCCCTGTGCTGAGGCTATCCCTTTGCTGTTAAGAGTGCTGGAGTTCAGAGATGTGGTGAAGACAGGCCCACAATCAGAGCTGGGGTGCTGAGCCAGGCTTGAATCCAGGCTACACCTCCCAGGTTTCATGAGAATAGAGGGATTCTTTACTCACGGTTTTGGAGCTTGGTTCTACCAGTGGGTGAAAGCCAACTACTTGAAGGGTTTCCTAGAATAGAAACAGGAGAGAGGTGAGAAATGAGGTGCCTGTTCTCTCAGCGAAATCTTTGAGGTTGGTTCCACATTAACACTCTGTTATCAACTTACTGGCTCTGGGAGTCCTGGGATCTTCTTCTGCAGTGATTTTGTATGTATTTGCCCTTGTCTTCGAGACTTTTAAGATATATAGAAACAGGAACATCACATTACCTGACTTAAAAATATGTTACAGAGCTTTGTAGTAAACAAAACAACATGGCGTTGGCATGAAGAAAAGTGTATAGAAGACAATGGAGCAAAATGAAGAACACAGATATAATCTATGCATCTACATTCAATGGCATTTTTTCTTTTTTTTTTTTTTTTTGTAAGAGATGGGAATCTTGCTCTGTTAACCAGGCTGGAGTGCAGAGGTGCAATCTCGGCTCACAGCAACCTCGTCTCCTGAATTCAAGCAATTTTCTTGCCACAGACTCTCAAGTAGTGGTATTACAGTGGTGACCACCATGCTCAGCTAATTTTGTACTTTTAGTGAGTGGGGTTTTACTATGTTGGCCGAAATGGGCCTCGAACTCCCTGGTCTCCAGGTGATTACATCATGGCCTCTGACAGTGCTGGGATTGCAGGTGTGAGCCACCATGCCCAGCCAATCAATGCATTTTGACAAGGTACCAACAACCTACAGTCAAGAAAAGGACAGTCTTTTCAATAGCGATGTATGTGGGGAGGCGGTAGCGGTGGCTCAAGCCTGTAATCCCAGCACTTTGGGAGGCAGTAGGCGGATCCGCGAGGTCAGAGGTCCGAGACCATACAAGCTAACGGTGAAACCCGTCTCTACTAAAAATACAAAAACTAGCGTGGTGGCGCCTGTAGTCCAGCTACTCTGTAGAGGCTGAGGCAGGAGAATATGGCCTGAACCTGGGGCGAACTGCAGTGAGCGAGATGCGGCCCTGCACTCCAGCCTGGGTGACACAGCCCAGCGAGACTCCGTCTCAAAAAAAAAAAAAATAAATAAAAAAAAAAATAAGCGATGTAGGAAAACAGGTTATCTGCATGCAGGGAATGAAATCTGCACCTCTACCTCTCACCATTCACAAAAAGTCAAATCCAAATGGATTAAATACATGAGTCTAAGTCCTGAACCTATGAAACACATAGAAGAAAATATTGGAAAATGCTTCCAACATTTGTCTGAGAAAAGGCATTTTGTTTAAAACCTCAAAAACTGAGTAATCAAAGCAAAAAGCAGGACCATAGGGGATTATCAAACTAAGCAACTTCTGCACTGCAAAACAAGCAACCAACAAAGTGAAGAGACAACCCACAGAATGGGAGCCAATATTTACAGATATGCATCTGAGAGGCGAGTTATAACTAGAAATATAAGAAGCTCACCTTAACTCAATAAAACAAACAATTTAACTAAAAAAAGGAGCAAAAGACTTGAACGAACTTGTTCTCCACAAACCAAAACATATAAATGGCCATCATGTGTATGAAAGTGTTCAGTATCACTCATCATCAGAGAGAAATACAAATGAAAAATCACAATGAATTTTCATCTCACCCCATTAAAATGGTTTATCCATAAGACAGGCAAAACAAATGCTGGCAAGATGGTGAAAGGAGAATCCTATCAACTCTGATATTTGGTAGGAAGGTAAATTAAATTAAGCCATTATGCAGAAAGAGTAACAAGAGTCCTTTAAAACTAAAGGGTGAGCATGGTGGCTCATGCCTGTAATCCAGCACTTTGGGATACCAAAGCGGGTACCTCATTGAGGTCAGGGGTTTGAAACAGTCTGATCAACGCTGGGAAACCCTGTCTGTACTAAAGAAATACGTGGCAGGCATTGTGGCGTACACCTGTAATCCCAGCTCCCAGGGAGGCTGAGGCAGAAGAATCATTTGAATCCAGGAGGCCTCTGCCTCCCAGGAGGTTGCAATGAGCCTATATTGTGTCAGTTGCACTCCAGCCTGGGCTACAGAGGAAAGCTCTCCCTCAAAAACAAAAAGAAAACAAAAACCAAACAAAAGACTAAAAAGAGAATTTTCATAGTATTCACAAATTCACTATTGGGTTTACATCCAAAGGAAAGGACTTCAGTGTATCGAAGTTCTATCTGCACTCCCATGACTGTTCCAGCACAGTTCACAGTAGCTAAGATGTGGAGTCAACCTACCTGCCCATCAGTGGGTGAACGGATAGAGAGAATGTAGTACATACACACAGTGGAGACAACTCATCCATAGAGACAGTAACATCCTGACATTTGCAGCCACATGGATGGAACTGGAGCTCATTACAAAGATTCCCAATTCTCACCCTTATGCAGGAGCTCTAAAGTGGATCCCAAGAAGGTAGAGAGTAGAATGGTGGCTACCAGAGGCCAGGAAGGGAATGGTGGAGGGTAAAAACAAAACAAAACAAAACAAAAAACAAAACATAACAAAACAGAATATAAATATGTTTATGACCACTAGACTTTACACTTAAAAATGGTAAAGGTGGTCAATTTTATAGGTATTTTTAACCTCAACAATTATTTTTTCATATGAAAAGAAAAGGGTGTAATGGTTGCTGGTGATGCTATCTCTGTATGGGTGAGAGGCCAGGATGGGCTTCTGGGAAAT
This sequence comes from Papio anubis, assembly GCF_008728515.1. Lineage (NCBI taxonomy): Eukaryota > Metazoa > Chordata > Mammalia > Primates > Cercopithecidae > Papio > Papio anubis. The sequence continues at coordinate 9,566,830 of NC_044995.1, read as the reverse complement.
GAGTAAGGTTGAGGGGCTGAGGGAACCTCTGATCTCCCCAAACTGAGCCCAGTCTCCCTCCTCTGGCTCTGTCCTGACCAGTTCCTCCATCTGCCTGGGTGCCTGGAGCCCTGACCGCGGACCACCATGCAGGCCATGCAGGAGGGTTTGGAGGTGCCCTCTCTGCCATCCTGCGTCCTGATCCCACCCTCACACCAAAGCTTGGTCTTCTCTCTGAACCTGTCCATGCTTCTCTCCATCATCAGCAGGAAGTTCCTCAGCTATGGCTCTGGGATCATAAGACATGGGACAGGCATGGGGATTCCTCACCTGTGACAGAAATGGGCAGTGGGTCACTCGGGTCTGACCACTGGTAGGGTGCGGTACGGAAAGAACCGAAGCATCTGTAGGTTCCTCCGTGGGTGGCAGGGCCCAGAGGGAAGTTGGCCTGGAATGTTCCGTTGACGTTTGGCACTGCAGGAAGCCTAAGTTCATGGGTTTCCCCCTCCCTGGATAGATGGTATATGTCAAAGGAGCGCCGGGAGCTGCAGGACAAGGTCACGTTCTCTCCTGCCTGCACCGTGGGGCCCGGTTGGGCTGAGAGAGAAGGTTTCTTATATAGACCTGGAAGGAGAAGAGGCAGTTTCTTCAGGGAGGTTCTTCCTTGTCACAGCTCCCCTCACATTTGAGCTGAGAACTCCCTGCCCTGCTGTATGACCTAATGCTCTCTCTGTCTCTCACTCTCCACCCCATCTCTCTTCATGTCTGTTTCCTCCTTCCACTTTCTCTGTCTCTCTAGGTCTCTGACCTCACTTCCCCAGCCAGTGGGATGTTTTTCCTTTTTTATTGTTTTCTCCGCTCTGACCCTCCTTGGAATGTTGACTTGATCTTCCTTTTTCTTTAATTCTGAGTTTCTCACTTTCTGTCTTCTTGCATAACTATGCATCTGCACGATGGGATTTATAATCTATCGAAAATAAGAAGCTCACATAACTGTCAATAAAACAAAGATCTATCTGTAATCTAAAAATATGTAGCAAATAGCTATCTCTGAATCAGATCGTTACTCTCTCTATCAAACAAAAGATCTAAATGGCCAACATGTGTATCTAAAGTATCATGAGTCTAAGTCCTGAACCTATGAAACACATAGAAGAAAATATTGGGAATGAATGTCTCATCAGTACATCCTATCTGATATGTGGGGTTATGTGGAATATGAGCCTCAGAATCCAGTCTGGGGACCCAAAGTACACAACAGACCATACAGGGGTTGGTGTTCATCGGGCCACGATATCCTGGGACGATGACTTCTCCACTGCAAAACGAAGAAGGAACAGAGGTGTCAGAGACAAACCACGGCATGGGAGCTAATAGGTGCCAACAAGGCATCTGAGGCCACAGGGGCTGACTCAGGACTAGAAATATGGGTAGCTCCTTGGGTTACTCCATGGTAGAAATGCTTTGTGGAGGTAAAACATGAGCAATGAAGTCTTGTAACCTGTGCCAGGTATCTGAGCAAAGTCAGCACAGAAGGACGCCTCTCTCTGGGACATGTCTGTGTGTCTGTGTGTCCCCTTTAACTCTTTCTCTCTTTTCTACCTCCCCGTATGGCCCCTGTGTCTGTCCTCTGTTATGACACCTGGTCTGTACTTGTGTCTCCTGTTTCTCTGTCTTTGTTGGTACAGACCTCGCCAAGTCAGTCTCTCTCCATAAGAATCCCACACTCATCTTCCTCATGACCACCTGGGGCTTCCAAGTCCTAGATCATTCACTCTGTGTCCCAGTGACAATGAGAAGAATGTCCAGACACTCTCACCTGTGATCACGATGTCCAGGGGGTCACTGGGAGCTGACAACACATAGGGGGAGTGAGTAAAAGAACTGTAGCATCTGAAGGTCCCTGCAAGGGTAGACATCATGGAATTGATGGAATAGTTGGCCTGGGAACCCCACCATGGAGCCTCCAACAAGGCAAGGGCCTCAAAGTCTCACCCCACTGTGCAGAAAGAAGTGCCTCAAACATTTGCATCTGACTTAACATTGTAGGGGTGACCGCCTCCTGATTTCCCCACCAGGGACCCAGCCAGGAGGGGTTTTCTGTGGACTCCTAGAAAGAGGCTGTGAGTTTAGGCTACGCCTCCCTATCATCAGATACATGGCACTCTGGAATGAGGAGGGTTCCCTCCCACAGTCTGTCTCTCTCCTCCTCTCTGTGTCTCCCCTGTCTTTATCCCCTGGTGCAGGTCCCCATCTGTGTCCTCCTCCTCTCTGTCCTGTCTCTAGTAGCCTCGCTGGACGCCTCTTCCTACTGGCTTCCAGCTTCCCATCCCTTAGGGCTAGTTGTATCTGTTTCCACTCCATCTTTCCTGCTGCTCCAGTGAGGGTGGAAGGAACCACAGCAGGCTGCATGTCCAGGCCTCTCAGCAGCCTGGTCTAATCTGTTTGGACAACTGAGTCCCTGGCGGAGGCAGTATGAACTGATCAGTAAGGCAGGCACCAGTGTCCACACCCCTGTTCCTGGTGGGATTGGGAGCCTCCTGCCAAGTGCCTGTGCCTCCCATGGCCTCAGCTCTACAGGTGCACTCCTGGGTGCTGGTTCCAGGAGCATCGGACCCTCCCTGTGGATGGAGCCTGTGGTGGCATCAGCCCACTTGATCTCTGGGGCTAAGCCTTTGTTTGGTTTTAATTAATTGATTAATTAATTGACTTTTTTGAGACAGAGTGCCACTTTTTCACACTCCAGGCTGAGGCAGTGGTGTGGTCTTGGCTCACTGCAACTTCCTCTCTCCCGATTCAGCTGACTGAGTCCAGTCGCTGGCTTCCACTCCGCCACCAACCACCACTGGCTATTGGGTTTGGCTTCCCTCAACTCTGTCCTTGGAGCTGGTCTCCTGTGTTGGTTTCCTGGGTACACAAGGTAGAAAAAATTATCACAACATGGGCAGCAGGAGAGAGAACACACTGACCTTCCACTTCTGAGACAGAAATTGATCCAGTTCTCCTGGGCTAAAATCAAGTCATCTACAGGGCTGCGCTTCCTCTCTCTGAGAGCTGCTCCCTCTTGACTTCTCCAGCCCAGAGCGCCACCTGCCAGGCTCGTGGTCTCTCCACCTTCAAAGCCCATACAGTGGCTGATGGAGCTCCCACGAGCACTGCTCTAATCCCCCACTCTCATCCTCCTCCTCCTGCTTGGTGCCTTGTGGCCACACTGAGCCCAGGGACAGTCCAGGCCATCTCCCCCATCTCTGTCAACTCACACACCTGAGCCTCCATCTTCCCCTTTCCAGTCCCCTGCCCTATAGCATAAAGAGTCACAGCTCCAGGGATTAGAAATGCAGCCATTGTGGATAATTTTCCCATCACAGCACCCATTTCCCCTGTATTCAACTCCCTTTACCCCAAAAGACAGCCAGGTCTGGGTGATGGGACTCCTGGTGACACCCCTGCAGCTTCCTGGGATTCAGGAGGTGGGACAAGGAGGCCCAGACAGGAGAGCCCTCTGTGACCATGATCGCCAGGGGTTCATTGGGAGGCCGACCACCAGTGGGGAGTCCGGCATGAACCCTCGGCGATCTGTAGGTGGCCTCCCTCATGCAGGCCAAGCAGGGCCCATGAGGAAGCTCTTCTGAATATTCCCAAGGGAAGATGGGAACGTGGGCTTCTGGTCGCCTTTGCACAGAGGGAAGCAGAAGCAGAAGGCCAATGTAATGACAGTAACACTGGCACATGGTCTCTCCTGAGGCACCCATTAGCTGGGGCCAGCAGAGGGAGGCCTTCTCTGGACCACTCTGGGGGAGGCTGGGAGGTTCACCTTAGAGAGGGAGGATGTGGAGCCACCCCTCCTCTCTCGGCTCTGTAGATTGTCTCTTCTAAGGTTTCTTTGGCTTACCTAAGACCGGTGGCCCAGGGCTAGAAGAACTCTATCCAGTATGGATATACACCTCCTACTCAAAAGTGTCAGCTGGGAGAACTTTGGAACAAGCTGAATAAGGACTCTTACTAGATTTTAACACTTCCAAGATGACTCATAAAACAACACAGTACAGAGACTGCATGGAGGCATGTCCTTTAGAATGGAAGACAGCCAGTGCAAGAACTGAGTCCCATTGTAGATTTGGAATGTCAGGTCATGGCTGTGGTTTCCACCTCTTTCTGGTATAGAAATGACAGCCACACTGCAGCCCTGACCATCATGGAAACACTGGAGGTGTGAGTTACACCTTGTCTCAGGAGGACCTGCTGCTCAGCACTTCCCTCCCTTCCTCACTGCTTGACACCCACTTCCCTCCTGCACACCTCAGCTTGGAGACTCCAACATCACCCTAGCCTCAAGCAGAACTGACTCAGCCATGTAAGAAAGGCCAGAGAGGACGAGGTCAGAAGGAGCCGAGCACCCCAGGGTCCCCCTTCTTAGTTTATGAGAGACTGTCTGACAGGACTTCCTCCTGTTTCAGGAAAATCCTCTTTAGGTGAGGAGACACCCTAAGGTTTAGGAAGGGACCTACCCAGGTATGGACAGGCCCCTGGACCAAGAAGAACCCCTGGAAAGAAAGACCATGATGGATGATCCATCTGCAGGCAACCATAGGGCCTCCCCTGCTGCCTCCCCTACCTGGCTGCCTGGGCAGCCAGGCTCCAAGGCTGAAGGTAAACTCCACCCTGCTGCCTACCTGCCTCTCAGCAATATCAGGGATCTCAAAGGCAGAGACCCAGCCCTGATCCAGATCTGCACCCCAGGCCTAGATCTGCCACAACAGGCCCATAGTGTCCATTCCATGCTGATATCTCATTCCAGGTCAGTCCATATATCTCCCTCTAGGCCCATATCTCCCCCAGGGCCTCCAGCATCTCCCTCCAAGCCTCACCCAAACCCATATCTCCTCGACCATACCCCGACAAATGAAAGAGACTCCTCCAATCCAGTCCGAGACCCACCTCCAGGCCCCATCTCCACCCAGCCCCATTCTACCCAGGTCCGGATCTCCCACCCAGGCCCCATTCCTCACCCAGGCCCGGATCTCCCTCCAGGCCCCATTTCCAAACCCATCTCCCTCCAGGCCCCACCCAGGCCCATTCCTCCAGGCCTGCATTCCTCCACCCAGGCTTCATCTCCCACTCCAAAACCCCATTCACCTCCTGTCTCCAGACCTGTATCTCCACCGGCCTGATTCTAATTTGACTTCAATGCGTCAATTCCAATCTCTGGACGATCTCCAGGACGATTTTATCGACTTATTCTACCGCAGTTTATTCTACTTCTGTCGCATTCTCTTCTGCGTAGTCGTATTCTCTACTTCCAGTTCTATCTCTCGGCGTAGTCGAGATTTCACGTCGATTTCACCTTTAGGTTTAATTTATAAGCAGAGAGCCTTTATTCGGTTTTATTCTAACTGCAGGCCGAGATTCTACCTGAGGCCTCCATTTCTCTGCACTCCAGGCCCATTCCACTCCAGGCCCAGATCTCTACCCTCTGCGCCCATTCACCCAGGCCCAGATCTCCACCTCCAGCCCATAACTCCAACCCCTCCAGGTCCAGATCTCCTCCTCCAGGCCCAGATCTCCACCCCAGGGCTTCTCTCCATCGACCCCTTCCAGGACTCCACCAACATACACACCACGCTTGACGCACTACATGAGCCAGGCTGCAGACAGCGGCCCCAGCCTAGCAGCGACAGGATGTTATTCTGCCTCTGCCCATGCAGTTGACGTATTGACCAAGACTGTGGAGGTGACGTGACGCAGGCTCTTCCTACCTTGCAGAGGCAGCGAGTGCCTACCAAGAGTGGAAATGGCTTCCTGGAAATTGTTCTCACTAGAACTGACACCTTGTGTCCTTCACTATGACCAGCTCAAAACACGTCTCAGATCCAACCTCCCGGACACGAGGTGACTAAAATCTGTGCTGACGTGAAAGACTTTTCATGTATTTTTGTTTTTATCTGTGTTTCAAACTCTTCTCCGTGTATAATATGCGAAATATCTAATTGGTATTATGAACGTTGTCAGAGCAATTGCATCTAATAAACCATTAGGATGTTTCATGCTTGTGTTTCTGGTATGACAGCAGAACCAGTTTAAATGATTTAAATACCCAGGGAAGGATTATGCCATTATTTACAATCTTAGAACTGTTCTTCATCAGCAAAACCCACAACATGTCAATTCTGGATTTTTGTCATTATATTTACAATTTGTCTCATGACTGGAGATCCAGAGAGCTCAACCTATGGTCAGCTTCTCTGCTCCGTCTCTCTGCCTCCCATTTTAAATTATTGTATGGAACATCCAGTAACATAATGCTATAAAATCAAGTGCGTCCCCATGCAAGCTGAGGTGGGTGGATCAATGGATGTCGGAGTTGGAGACTCCCTGGCCCATCACTTAGAGAAAACCAAGGTCTCTGCTAAACATACAGTACCCGCCATGCTCTGTGGTGGCAATTCCGTCAGCCAGCTACTCAAGAGGCTGAGGCAGGAGAATCGCTTGAACCCGGGAGTAAGCAGAAGTCACAGGAGCCGAGATTGTGCCACTGCAGTCTAGGGGCCTCTGGGTGACAGAGCCAGGACTCTGGGCCTGAAGAAATATAGTGCTGAGCAACAGCCTATAATAAGAAACTAGAGGACTCCAGCCACCTATACAGGTTTACGCATCCTCAAGAGGAACGAGAGCCCCCCATTGGAAAAACAGTGTCTAAAATACATCCGCACACACAGTCCCAGAGTTGACAAAGGCTGCTGTAGGTGGTTTAAGGAGGAATAGAATGTCTTCTCCATAGATAACACGGGCCCAAGGGTTACACATAGAAAAAAATAAATCTACACGTATTCTCACACTATAAACCACTTCTTGTTTTTTATCTTGTTGTTGTACATTTTTTATGATTTATATTTAAAATTGAGAAATAAAAGTTAGATACAGTCGTGCTTCACTATTCGTGGGTGATTGGTATCAGGATCTCGGCTCAGATACCACAGTCTGCAGGTGCTCAAGCCTCTTACATAAAATTGTACAGCGTTTGCATATAACCCATGTTCATCCTCCTGTATACATGAAATCATCTCTAGATTACTTATAATTCCTGACACAGCCTACACACCATTCCGTTTGTGTCCATTCAGCATAGTTTTGCTTTTTGGAACTTTGTGGATTTTTTCTCTGAATATTTTTGATTTATAGTTGTCTCAACAAACACCTGTAAATCCCACAGGTCTGGAGGAGCGACTGTGTATTTATGGTATGAAAGATGATGTGTGGACATGTGTCCCCGTGGAGATGAGACTAACAAGGCCTATGACTCTACAGGTGTTTCATCTTGGAATGGCTCTGCCAGCCTTCCAAGTCTGCAGAGAGTAAGAATATCACTTGTTCATCTCATTCACGATCCTTGCAACCTTCTATGCGCTGCATCGTTGGATGGAAATTGGAGTCCCAGACAGAAATTAGGCTCCATTCTGCTTCCAGAAGGTCAGAGTCCAGGGGTGAGAACCCAGTGGAGAACATATGGGGCTATACGGACATAGTAATGATAACACCAGGAACTTTCGGCGAATAAAGAGTCACAATACCTAAAGGATGAGGGCAGTGGTGTTTATTTGAAGAGGAGAGAGCTACATCGAAATGAAAAAAAAATTTATAAGTTTCACTGCTGACAGAAGGCTGAAAGATAGTCTGAGGGCAGGTGGAACAGCATGAGGGAAGGTGGCACAGCATGCGTCTAAGTGCTGTGTTAAGAGGGAGCCTCTTGTATGTTTGGAACTGTGAGTTCCTTAGTGTGATCGCAGCCTCCAGTAGGACTAGGAAGTAAGCCAGTTAGATTGGAGAGGTGGGCAGGGGTCAAGTGAAATGGAGAATTGTGGGCTAAGCAAAGGAGTGTGTTTTCCCTGCAGCAGGCAGTGGGAACCACAGACATTTGTAAGCGAGAGAGAGGCACGTTCAGATTCGTGGTGTGAGTAAGAGCGATGCCCTGAGATGCAGACTCACACCTTCAGATTCCTGCGGCTGGTACATTGGAGCTGTGAAGCCGGTTTTGAGACAGGGCTGTTGTCTCCCTAGAAGACCCCTTCAAGGCCTGACGGTGGTGCTCATGGATAGAAGACAACTTTCGATCTGGACTCAGCATTTGGAAGGTCCGTGTACACGCTGGTATCTGTTGGGGGTGTCTTGGGCCTCTGAGAAGGGCGAGTGATTTTTCCCTGTGTGAGAACGCAGTGATCCAACTGTGCATATGTCACCTCCTGAGGGTCTTGTTCATCAGAGTGCTGGAGAGAGGGAAATGTTGAGTGAGGGAGGGGCTCACATTCTTCAGGACTATTAGGGAATAAGGCAGTATCCACGAGGTTGGGCCGAGGAGGACCTACCTCCCTGTTCACTGTTCTGTCCCCCGCAGGCTCTTGGTCCATTACAGCAGCATCTGTAGGAGACAAAAGTCATCAAAGCAGCTGGGAGGGCACGTCTGGGTCATCATTTCATGAGCAGATACCAACACACCGGGGGAGGCCGTAGGTGCCTGAGGTCCCTGCCAACAACCAGACTCAGACATTCTATCTCTCTGAGCTGAAGGACCCATCCCATGAAGAGCTCTGAGTTCCCATCCCAGTGATTCTGCCTCCCACTTTCTGCCTGTCATGGAACCTTCTCCTGGATGTCAGTGGCTGCAGGGACATGAGGATACAGTTCAGAATCAGGTAATGGTCTGTGAGCTGAAGGCAGGGACAGGGCGTCTGGTGCTCTCTGTAGAAATCCCTGCCTCTGTGGCTCCTGCCTTGGGCCAGAGACCATCCTGCCGGTGAGGAACACACACCTGCGTGCTCCCATCCCACTTCCCCACACGACTCTGAGGTCTGTGGCCTCTGCTTCGTGAGACTTACTCTTTTTGTTGGAGCACCAGCGATGCAGGAGAAAGAAGAAGATGGTGAAGAGGATCATGACCACTGAGGTCCCAATCAGAACATGCAGGTGTCCGGGGTTACCTGGAGGAAGAGGAGACTCCAATAAGAAGCTAATCACAGCAGTTCCTTCTTATGGATTGTCTCTCGTTTCTTGATTGACAGGTAACCATGTGGAATGTCTCCTTAGGACAAGCGGCTTGATGGCGGGAGACCCAGCTTTCTCCTGCTCTCTCAGTTATAGCTCTCACAGTCACCATGGAACCTGCTGAACATACAACTGCTTTAGTTTAGATGTTTGACCCCTTGAAACCTCACATTGAAATTTAACCCCCAGTGTGGGAGGTTGGGCCTCTTGGGAGGTGTTTGGGTCATGGAGGTGGAATCACCATGAATAGATCAATGCTGTCCCACACGACGGGGTTAGCAAGTTCTCCCTCTATTAGTACTCTGGACAGCTGGTTGTTAAAAAGAGCTTGGGGCCGGGCGCAGTGGCTCACGCCTGTCATCCCAGCACTTTGGAGGCCAAGATCGGCAGATCACGAGGTCAGGAGATCGAGATCATCCTGGCTAACACGGTGAAACCCCGTTTCTACTAAAAATACAAAAAATTAGCCGGGCGTCGTGGTGGGCGGCTAAGTAGCTGGGTTAGAGGCATGAACCACCATTCACAGCCTTGTATATTATGCTGGAATCGGTCCCTTCATTTGCACCATGCCTCGTCTTTCTATCACTCCTCTGCCAGGTATTGATTTACATGTAAGAGAAATAAATCTCAGAAAGAAATTAATGAAGCAAGGAATAAACAACTAGGAAAAATCAAACCCAGCAAGCCCTCCCTGCAAATGATTCTACCTCACAAACATATCCTGTATCCATCCACTTCATCTACTCAGTGTCTAAGTCAGCACCACGTTTCACCAGTGGGGCGGGAACCGCCTTTTCCACGGTCTCCTAGATTCCAGTTACACACCTGGGCCTCCCTTATGTTCATGTCAGTCACTATTAATCATGTAGGGATTCCTAGTTAGCCCGAGGTGAATCCAAGGGCTGTGAGTATAAAACACACACTCCTTGTCCTCCTTAGTTTCCTGTGTGCCCAGTGTGCTCTTCTGTCTCTCTCCAGTGGTCTTGTAATTCTCCCATCTCATTCCCAGCATTTCAGGCAGAGCCTCTTCCTTCCACATAAGATTGTTTTCACCTTTGTGCCTTCACGGCTGACAGCTGTGTGTGGAAAATCTTTCCGCCAGTCTTCCATTTTTTTCATTAACATCACAAATACGTGATTAGTGAGACCTTCTCTGTCACCTGAAGTTATACACTCAGCATTATCTATTATTTATTTTAAATTCTGGCTGGGTGCCGTGGTTCACGCCTATAATCCCAGCACTTTGGGAGGCTGAGGCGGTCGGATGACTTTAGATTGGGAGTTGGAGATAGACTGGGCAACATGGTGAGACATCGTCTCTACCAAAAATCTACAAAAAGAATTAGCCAGGTGTGGTGGCAGGTGCCTGTAATCCAAGCTACTCGAGAGGCTGAGGCAGGAGAATCACTTGAACCCAGGAGGCGGAGGTTGCAGTGAGCCAAGATCGTGACACTGCACTCCAGTGTAGGGGATAGAGCGAGACTCTGTCTTAATAAAAATAAATAAATAAATAAACAAACAAATAAATAGATTTTATGCACAGATAATTCCCAATAGATCAGCTATTTATAGGTCCACTTGTGCATTCATTTTCTTTCCTCTCGTTTACCCATCTGCAACGTCAGTGTCCCAAGAGCACAGGCCAAATGCATCCTGTTTACTATTTGTGGAAGGCAGGAGAATCCAGCCCACCCCAAAAATGTGCCTGTCCTAGCCTTCATACCTTGTGAATATGTGATTTTACGTGGAAAAGAGGAATGAAGATTGCAGATGGAATTATGGTTGCTAATCAGCTGAACTGAAAAGGAGGGTATCCTGGATGATATTACGGAGATGATAATGGATTATCTTGGTGAATGCAATATAATCCCAAAGTCCTTAAAAGATGAGGAAGAAGGCAGAGAAAGAGGCGTGGACAAGGAAGAAGGGTCTGAGTGATGCCATGTGAGTCGTGACCAGTCTTTGTGGGTTTTGAGGAAGGAGGAAGGGGACCAGGAGCCAAGGACCGTGGGAGCCTCTAGAAACTGGGACATGTGAAGAGCAGATTCTCGCCTGGAACCTTCGGAGGGAAGGCAGCCTTGCTGTCACCTTGATTTTAGCCCAGTGAGGTGCATTTCATCCTTTGAGCTACAGCACTGTAAGATAATTAAAAAGCCGTTTTGTTTTCATGCACCAATTTTGTGGAAATTTGTTATGGCAACAGTAGGAATGGATTCCAACTGCACAGCCTGAGCATGGGGCCATGGCTGAATGAGTCAGTGAGTCGAAGTGTGCGTGCATGAGCTCTGTTCTCTGTTACTCAAGGCTCTTGCTCTGCTGAGTCAGCCAGGGTTGCCTCATGACCAACAGGAGCTCATTCCTTGGCAAGTGGAACTTCTTTAAAACACCTCACCCTCATTAGATGTTCCCTTCCCTTCCCTCTTTCAAGCCCCCAGGAATTTATCCTCCAGTTAAGAATGCAGGGAGAACAAACACTGCATTTTTCCTGAGAAGGATGTGAGATTTGCAATCATCCTTCCAGCTTGTAGGAGGTCTCAGCCGCAGAAGATTAGAGATTAAGAGACTTCACGGAGCCCTGTGCTGGGCCCAGATCCCTTTTGCTGTTGGAGTGTCTGGAGTTCTGAGAGATGGTGGAAGACAGGCCCACAATCAGAGCTGGGAGGTGCTGAGCCAAGGCTTGACTCCAAGGCTTCCACCTCCCCAGGTTTCCAAAAGCAGAGATAAGAGGGATTCTTTACTCACTGGTTTTGGAGTTTGGTTCAGTGGGTGAAGGCCAACTACGTGAAGGGTTTCCTAGAATAGAGACAGGAGAGAGGTGAGGAAATGAGGGTGCCTGTCCTCTACTCAAGGGAAATCTTTGAGGTTGGTTCACGGCCAACACTGTGTTATCCAACAATGGGTTCTGGGAGTCCTGGGATCCTCTTCTCCATAATTTTTGTATGTGTTACCCATTATCTCGAGACTTTAAGATATAGAGGGAAAACAGGAACACACATTACCTGACTTAAAAATATGTTACAGAGCTATAGTAAACAAAACAGCATGATGTTGGCATAAAGAAAAGTGCATAGAACAATGGAGAAAAATGAAGAACACAGATATAATCTATGCATCTACATTCAATGGCTTTTTTTTTTTTTTTTTTTTGAGATGGAATCTTGCTCTGTCACCCAGGCTGGAGTGCAGAGGTGCATTCTTGACTCACAGCAACCTCCGTCTCCTGAATTCAAGTAATTCTCTTGCCTCAGACTCTTGAGTAGTGGTATGACAGGAGCTGACCACCATGCTCAGCTAATTTTTGTACTTTTAGTGGAGACAGGGTTTTACTATGTTGGCCAGGCGGGCCTCTAACTCCTGATCTCAGGTGATCCACCTACCTTGGCCTCTGAAAGTGCTGGGATTGCAGGTGTGAGCCACCATGCCCAGCCAATCCAATGCATTTTGACAAAAGTGTCAAGAACCTACAATCAGGAAAGGACAGTCTTTTCAATAAACGATGTGGGGAAAACAGGTTATCTGCATGCAGGGAATGAAACTGCACCTCTACCTCTCACCATTCACAAAAGTCAAATCCAAATGAATTAAATACATGAGTCTAAGTCCTGAACCTGTGAAACATGTAGAAGAAAATATTGGGGAAATGCTTCAGGTCATTTGTCTAAGAAAAGACATTTTGTTTAAAACCTCAAAAGCACAAGTAATCAAAGCAAAAAACAGACCACAGGGATTACATCAAACTAAGCAGCTTCTGCACTGCAAAACAAGCAACCAACAAAGTGAAGAGACAACCCACAGAATGCGAGCAAATATTTGCAAACTGTGCGTCTGAGACGGGATTTATAACTGGAAATATAAGAAGCTCACATAACTGAATAAAACAAATAATTTAACTAAAAAATGAGCAAAAGACATGAACAGACATTTCTCCACAAACAAAACATATAAATGGCCATCATGTGTATGAAACACTGTTTATTAACACTCATTATCAGAGAAGTACAAATTAGAATCACAATGAATTATCATTTCACCCCATTAAAACGGCTTTTATCTGCAAGACAGGGAAAACAAATGCTGGCAAGATGGTAGAGAAAGGAGAACCCTGGTATCCTGTTGGTAGGAAGGTAAATTAGTACAGCCATTATGCAGAAAAGTATGGAAGTTCTTTAAGAAACTAAAAAGAGACTGGGCATGGTGGCTCATGCCTGTAATCCCAGCACTTTGGGAGAGCGAGGCGGGCACCTGGCTTGAGGTCAGGAGTTTGAGAGCAGCCTGGCCAACATGGGGAAACCCTGTCTGTACTAAAAAATACGAAACGTAGCCAGGCGTTGTGGTGTGCACCTGTAATCCCAGCTCCCAGGGAGGCTGAGGCAGAAGAATCATTTGAATCCAGGAGGCCTCTGCCTCCCAGAAGGTTGCAATGAGCCTGGATTGTGTCACTTGCACTGCAGCCTGGGCTACAGAGGAAAGCTCTCCCTCGAAAACAAAAACAAAACAAAAACCAAACAAAAACCAAACAAAAGACTAAAAAGAGAATTTTCATAGTATTCACAAATTCACTACTGGGTTTACATCTAAAGGAAAGGACTTCAGTGTATCGAAGTTCTATCTGCACTCCCATGACTGTTCCAGCACAGTTCACACTAGCCAAGATGTGGAGTCAACCTAACTGCCCATCAGTGGATGAATGAATAGAGAGACTGTAGTACATACACACAGTGGAGACTACTCATCCATAGAGATAGTAACATCCTGACATTTGCAGCCACATGGATGGAAATGGAGCTCATTACAAAGAATCCCAATTCTCACCCTTATGCAAGAGCTCTAAAGTGGATCTCAAGAAGGTAGAGAGTAGAATGGTGGCTATCAGAGGCCGGGAAGGTAACGGTGGAGGGTAAAAACAACACAAAACAAAAACCAGAACAGAATATAAATGTATTTATGACCACTAGACTTTACACTTAAAAATGGTAAAGGTGGTCAATTTTATAGGTATTTTTAACCTCAACAAATACTTTTTCAAATGAAAAGAAAAGGTTGTAAGGGTTGCTGGTGATGATATCTCTGTGTGGGTGAGAGGCCAGGATGGGCTTCTGGTGAATGGGTAAGGTTGAGGGGCTGAGGGAACCTCTGATCTCCCCAAACTGAGCCCAGTCTCCCTCCTCTGGGTCTGTCCTGACCAGTTTCTCCATCTGCCTGGGTGCCTGGAGCCCTGACCGCGGACCACCACACAGGCCATGCAGGAGGGTTTGGAGGTGCCCTCTCTGCCATCCTCCGTCCTGATCCCGCCCTCACACCGAAGCTTGGTCTTCTCTCTGAACCTGTCCATGCTTCTCTCCATCATCAGCAGCAAGTTCCTCAGCTATGGCTCTGGGATTATAAGACATGGGACAGGCATGGGGTTTCCTCACCTGTGACAGAAACGTGCAGTGGGTCACTTGGGACTGACCACTCGTAGGGTGCAGTACGGAAAGAACCGAAGCATCTGTAGGTTCCGCCGTGGGTCACAGGGCCCAGAGGGAAGTCGGCCTGGAATGTTCCATTGACGCTTGGCACTGCAGGAAGCCTAAGTTCATGGGTCTCCCCCTCCCTGGATAGATGGTACATGTCAAAGGAGCGCCGGGAGCTGCAGGACAAGGTCACGTTCTCTCCTGCCTGCACTGTGGGGCCCGGCTGGGCTGAGAGAGAAGGTTTCTTATATATACCTGGAAGGAGAAGAGGCAATTTCTTCAGGGAGATTCTTCCTTGTCACAGCTCCCCTCACATCTGAGCTGAGAACTCACTCCTCTGATCTATGACCTAATGGTCTCTCTGTCTCTCACCCTCCACCCCGTGTCTCTTCACGTCTATTTCCTCCTTCCACTTTCTCTGTCTCTCTAGGTCTCTGATCTCACTTCCCCAGCCCGTGGTGTGTTTTCCCTTTTTGTATTGTTTTCTTCTCTCTGACCCTCCTTGGATTGTTGACTTGATCTTCCTTTTTCTTTAATTCTGAGTTTCTCACTTTCTGTTTTGTTCATAACCTTCTGCACATTTCTATCTATTATCTATCGATCGATCTATCTATCTACTACCTGTCAATCTATCAATTATCTATCTGTAATCTATATCTATGTATCATGTATCTCTCTATCAATTGTGTGTCTCTCTATCTATCCACCATCTATCTATTATCTATATCTATGTATCATCTGTCTGTTCCCTCTCTCTCTGTCTGCCTCTTCTGTCTTCATCTACATATTCCATTCATTCATCTATCTATCTTATATCTATCTATCTATCTATCATCATCATCATCTCCATGTATCATCTATCTATCAATCGCCATCTATGTATCTATAACCCATCCACCATCTTTACCGTCTACCGTTTTATCATCTATCTATATTCATTCACCCATCTACTATTTGTCTCTCTCCATTGCCTTGTCTTTCTCAGTCTCTAGTTCTATTTGAATTCTGCAATCCATCCCCACATCTTTATCTTTCTGTCTTTGTGCCCTGCCCTCAGGGTTCTGATTTTGTTTCTCCTCCCTTCCATCATTCTCTCCACTCCTCTGCCCTCTTTTTCTGCCTCTTTATGTAGTTCAGAGTCTCTAATCTCCTTCCTTCTGTCCATTCCCTCTGTATGTTTATGTCTTGCTTTCTGGTGTTCCTGATTTCTCTCTCAGTTCTCAGTAATCCTACTACATGTGGGGTTATGTGAATATGAGCCTCAGGAATCCAGTCTGGGGACCCAAAGTATACAGGTTGCGTTCTAGCCACGATATCCGGGATGATGACTCTCCACTGCACGAAGGCAGAGGTGTCAGAATCAACACGGCATCTGTAGGTGCTACAAGGCCTGAGGCCACAGGCTGACTCAGGACAGAAATAAGGGTGTCCTGTTCTCCTGGTAGAAACACTTTGTGGAGGTAAAACAACAGCTTGTAACCTGTGCCAGTACCTGGCTGTGTCAGCACAGAAGGACGCCTCTCTGGGACATGTCTGTGTGTCTGGGTGTCCCCTTTAACTCTTTCTATCTTTTCTACCCCTGTATGGCCCCCTGTGTCTGTCCTCTGTTATGACACCTGGGTCACCAGGTCTCCTGTTTCTCTGTCTCTACAGCACCAAGTGAGTCTCTCTCCATAGAATCCCACACTATCTTCCTCATGACCACCCGGGCTCTGTCCTGATCACACTCTGTGTCCCAGTGACAATGAGAAGAATGTCCGGACACTCTCACCTGTGACAGATGTCCAGGGGGTCACTGGGAGCTGACAACACATAGTGGGAGGAGTGACAGAACCAGAGTATTCTAGGTCCCTGCAAGGTCAGACGCCGTGGAATTGATGGAATGAAGCGGCCTTGGGAACCCCACCATGGAGCTCTCCAACAAGGTGCAAGGGCTTCTCAAAGTTCACCTCACTGTGCAGAAAGAAGTGCTCAAACACGGTGCATCTGACAAACACAGTGCACTGTCTCTCCTGATTTCACCAGGCACTGGAAAACAGAGTAGGTTTTTGTGACTCTGGCAAAAGAGAGGCTTTGGGATTTAGCTACGCTTCCCTTTGTCATCATATCCATGGTACCTGGAATGAGTGAGGTTCCCTCCCGGCTGTCTGCCCTTTCTCCTCCCTCTCTGTGTCTCCCTGTCTTTTATCTCAGGTGTCCCTCCATCTGTGTCCTCCTCTCTGTCCGCCTCTGTCTCTAGTAGCCTCCCACGCCTTCCCATCTGGCCTGCTTCCATCTCTTAGGCTGTTGTATCTGTTTCCCTACCACCCCTTCCCAAGCTGCCCATGGGGGCTGGGAAGAGGAACCCTGCAGCTGCATATCCAGGCTCTTAGCAGCCTGGCCCACCCATGGGATGTCCTGGAGTCCCTGGGAGGAGGAATGAACTGATCAGTAAGGTAGGCACCAGTGTCCACACCCTCCTGTGCCTGGTGGGGATTGGGAGCCTCCTGTCATGCCTGTGTCTTCTCCATGGCCTCAGCTTCCACAGGTGGTGGCCTGGTGCTGGTTCGAGGAGCACGACCCCTCCCTATGTGATGGATTTCAGGTGCATCATGTCCCGCCCTTCCTGATCTCGGGAAGGCTAACCTCTCCTTGTTTGGTTTCCTTTAATTAATTGATTAATTAATTGATTTTTGCATTGTATGCCTGCTCTTTTCACCCAGTGGCTGAGGCGTAGCAACTGGCTCACTGCAACTTCTGCCTCCCAGATTCAAGCTGACAATCCAGTCGTTGGCCTACTGCGGCCCACCACCATGCCCGCTATCAAGCTAGTTTCTTAACTTGTACTTGACCATGTTCCTGTGTTGGTTTCCTGTTGCTGCTGCAGAAAAATTATCCCAAACATGGTGGTGCAGGAGAGAATACACTGACTCCTTCCACTTTTAGAGTCAGAAATTGGATCCAGTTCTCCCTGTGCTAAAATCAAGTCGTCTACAGAACTGTGTTCCCTCTGGAGACTCCGCAGAGCGGTTCTCTTGACTTCTCCAGCCTGTAGAGACCACCTGCCATTGTGGCTCGTGGCCTTCCTCCACCGTCAAAGCCCACAGTGACTGATGGAGTCTCCCACGACGCTGCTGTAATCCCCACTCCCCTCTCCTCCTCCTCTCGTTTGGTGTCTTGTGATTCCACTGAGCCCAGTGGGACAGTCCAGGCCGTCTCCCCATCTCAAGGTCAACTCATCAACAACCAGAGCTCCATCTTCCCCTTCAGTCCCCTGCCCTATAGCATAAAGAGTCACAGGCTCCAGGGATTAGAATGTAGCCATATTGTGGACAGTTATTCTTCCCATCACAGCACCCATTTCCCTGAGTTCAATCCCCCTTTACCCCAGAGACAGTTAGGTCCTGGGTGATGGGACCCTGGTGGACACCCCCAGCAGAAGCTCTGGGATTCAGGAGGTGGGACAAGGAGAAGCCCTGACAGGAGCCCTCTGACCTGTGACCCTGATCACCAGGGGGTCACTGAGTGCCGACCACTCAGTGGGGTAGTGCGGGTATGAGCCCCGACATCTGTAGGTCCCTGCGTGTGCTGGGGTCACAGGACCCATGAGGAAGCTCTCCTGGAATATTCTGCCGGGGAAGATGGGAACGTGGCTTCTGTCATCTTTGTACAGAGTGAAGTTGGTAAAGTTGTTAAGTCCATCACGATAGTAACACCGAAGGGTCACGTTTCCTCCCTGAGGCACCAGAGCGCTAGGCCGGGCAAACAGGAAGGTCTTGTCCTGACCACCTGGGGGAGAAGGAGGCGCCGCCTTAGAGAGGAGGATGTGGAGCCGCCCCTCCCTCCATGTGCTCAGAAGATTCTTCCCCTTTCCATGTTTCTAAGGCTCCTACCACACCTGGGTGTCCAGGGCTACAGGAAGAACCTATCCAGCATGGACATGGCGTCTCCCTACAACAAGGGTGTCAGCTGAGAGCTTTGAACAAGTGCTGAATAAGGGACTCTTACTAGATTTTAACACTTCATGATGACTCACATAAAACAACACAAAGTAGACACGGGATGGAGGGCATGTCCTTTGTGAATGGAACATCAGCCAGTGCATGAACTGAGCCCCCGTCAGAAGATTTGGAATGTCAGGGTCATGGCTGTGGTTTCCCCACCTCTTCTGGTAGAGTGACAGCAGCCACACTGCAGCCCTGACCGTCATGGAAACACTGGAGGGTGTGAGTGACACCTTTGTCCTCAGAGGACCTGCTGCTCCTAGCGCTGCTTCCCTCCCTTCCTCAGTCGCTGACACCACTTCCTCCCTGCACACCTCAGCTTGGAGCACCCCAAGCTCACCCCACTCTTCACAGAGCTTGACTCAGCCAAGGGTAAGAAAGCCAGAGAGGAGCCGAGCACCCCAGGGTCCCCCCTTCTTAGTTTATGAGACACTGTCTGACAGGACTTCCCTCCTGTTTCAGGAAAATCCTCTTAGGTGGGGAGATGACACCCTAAGGTTTGGGGAAGGACTCTTGCCCGTGTATCAGACAGGCCCTCTGGACCAGGAAGAACCCTGGAAAGAAAGATCATGATGGATGAAGTCATCTGCAGGCAAACCAGGGCCTCCCCACCTGCTGCCCCAGGACTGTTTGTCTGGGCAGCCAGGCCCTTGCTGGGCTGAGAAGGTAAACTCACCCTGCAGCTGCCTACCACCTGCCCCGCAGCAGGGGATCTCAGCTGTGCAGGGCCAGCCTCCTGATCCAATTCTGCACCCCAGGCCTAGATCACATACAACAAACCCATATCTCCCACTCCATGCTGTTGCTCTACTCGAGGGCCCGTAGCATATCTCCACCCCAGGCTCATATCTTCCATTCCCAGGCTCACCCTCTGGCCAGGCTCCCTGTCCCAAGGCCCATATCTCCACTCCATTTCCATATCTCCACTGCAGGATCCTCCACCCCAGGCCCCATATCTCCAATCCAGACCCCATATCTCCCTCCCAGGCTCATATCACAATTCCAGGCCCATGTGTCTCCATTTCCATTTACTATCTCCCTCCAGGCTCCTACTCTCCTCCAGGCCCCACAGGATCACCACTCTCCAGGCCCATGGCTTCAGCTCCAAACCCATATCTCCTCCAGGCTTATATCTCCCTCCAGGCCCTATCTCACACATTTCATATCTCCACTCCAAGTCCATATCTCCACTCCAAACCCGTATCTCACTTCAGGCTCCTATCTCCACTCCAGACCCATATCTCTACTCCAGGAACATATTTCCACTCCAGGCTCCTATCTCCACTCAGGCCCAGATCTCCAGCCCAGGCCCAGATCTCCACTCTAGACCCGTATCACCACTGCAGGCCCGGTATCTCCCTCCGCGGCTCATGTCTCTACTCCAGGATCCTATCTCTATTCCAGGACTGCATCTACTCCAGACCCCAAATCTCCTCCAGGCCATCTATCCAGGCCCTGTCTCCACTACAGGCTTCCAGATCTCCACTCCAGGCCCAGGTCGCCACTCCAGGCCCAGATCGCCACTCCAGGCCCATCCCTCCATACCAGGCCCATGTCTCTTCAGGCCCATGCTCCACCCATTTATATCTCCATTCCAGGCCCCAGATCTCCTCCAAGATCATATCTCCACTCCCGGGCCCATAACTCCAGCCTCCAGGTCCAGATCTCCCTCAGGCTAGGTCTCCCTGGCGGCGCTTCCTCATGATTCCTTCCGGACTCCCCGCCTGCATGCAGCTGGCGACCGCCGGCTGGGCATGGTGTTGCGGTCGCAGACAGGCGGCCAGCCCCAGCCCAGCTGTAGCTTTGGGATGTTATCAGCCTACCCATCGAACAGCGTGCTGACCACATCATGGGAGGGTGACGGCGTGCATGAGCTCTTCCCTCTGCTTGCATGTGAGGTGCAGCAGGGTGGCATGGGAAGCTTTGGAAATTGTTCTCACTAGGGCGGCACCTTGTGTCCCTTCACTATGACCAGCTCAAAACCGTCTCAGATCCAACCTCCGGGACCACAGGTGACTAAAATCTGTGCTTTGTGAGAAAAGACTTAATATGTGCACAATTTGTTTTTATCTGTGTTTCAAACTCTTCTCCGTGTATAATATGCGAAATGTCTAATAGGTATTATGAACGTTGTCAGAACAGGTAGCGAAGGCAGATAAACCATTAGGATGTTTCATGCTTGTATTTCTAGTATGACAGCAGAACCAGTTTAAATGATTTAAATACCCAGGGAAGGATGCATGCATTGTTACAATCTTAGAACTGTTCTTTATCATAAAACCACAACATGTCAATTCTGGATTTTTGTCATTTTATCTAGTTGTCTGCTTGACCTGATTCCAGAGTCCCAGCACATGGTTCGCTCTCTGTCTGTCTCTCTGCCTCCCTCATTTTAAATTGTATGGAAATATCCAGTAACATAATGCTATAAAAAATCAAGTGTCCCCCAGCACTTTGGGAAAGCCAGGGTGGAATTTAGGATCCAGCGGAGGTTGGGAGTTCAGAGACCTCCCTGGCCCAGCAAGTGGCCATGTCTCTGCTAAACACTTATACAAAAATTAGCCATGCACGGTGGTGGGCACCTGTCATACCAGCTTCTCAAGAGGCTGAGGCAGGAGAATGCAGCTTGAACCTGGAGGCGGAAGTTACTGATGTGAGCCGAGGATTGTGCCGCACAGTCAGCCTGGGTGGCGAGACTCTGCCACAGAAAGAAATATAAGAAAAGCGTGTAGCAAATAGCTATAATAAGGAAACTAGAGGACTCAGCTACCAAATTTTTAAGGGTTTGCTTATAAGCCCACCACAGGATGTGCAGCATCCTCAGAGAAGCGAACACAGAGGCCCTTACATCGGAAAACAGTGTCCTAAAATACATCAAAATTGCACCACACAGTCCCGTTAGAGTTGACAGAGGCTGCCGTGTGGTTTAAGGAGGAATAGAATGTCTTCTCCATAGATAACACGGGCCCAAGGGTTACGCACAGAAAAAAATAAATCTACACGTATTCTCACACTATAAAACACTTCTTGTTTTTTATCTTGTTGTTGTAAATTTTTTATGATTTATATTTAAAATTGAAAAATAAAAGTGAGATACAATCGTCCTTCACTATTCGTGGGTGATTGGTATCAGGATCTCGGCTCAGATACCACAATCTGCAGGTGCTCAAGCCTCTTACATAAAATGGCACAGGGTTTGCATATAATCCATGCTCATCCTCCTGTATACATGAAATCATCTCTAGATTACTTATAATTCCTGACACAGCCTACACACCATTGCATTTGTGTCCATTCAACATAGTTTTGCTTTTTGAAATTTTGTGGATTTTTTCTCTGAATATTTTTGATTTATAGTTGGCTCAACAAACACCTGTAAACCCCACAGATCTGGAGGAGCGACTGTGTATTTATAGTATGAAGATGATGTGTGGACATGTGTCCCCGTGGAGATGAGACTAACAAGGCCTATGACTCTACAGGTGTTTCATCTTGGAATGGCTCTGCCAGCTTTCCAGGTCTGCAGAGAGTAAGAATATCACTCGTTCATCTGATTCACGATCCTTGCAACCTCCTATGCGCTGCATCGTTGGATGGAAATTGGAGTTCCAGACAGAAATCAGGCTCCACCTGCTTCCAGAAGCTCAGAGTCCAGGGGTGAGAACCCAGTGGAGAACATATGGGGTTATATGGACATAGTAATGATAACACCAGAAACTTTCGGCGAATAAAGAGTCACATTACCTAAAAGATGAGGGCAGAGGTGTTTATTTGAAGAGGAGAGAGCTACATTGAAATGATAAAAAAATTTGTAAGTTTCACTGCTGACAGAAGGCTGAAAGATAGTCTAAGGGGAGGTGGAACAGCATGAGGTAAGGTGGAACAGCATGAGGGTAGATGGAACAACATGTGTCTAAGTGCCGTGTTAAGAGGGAGCCTCTTGTATGTTTGGAATTGTGAGTTCCTCAGTGTGACTGCAGCCTCCAGTAGGACTAGGAAGTAAGCCAGTAGGTTGGAGAGGTGGGCAGGGGTCAAGTGAAATGGAGAATTGTGGGCTAAGCAAAGGAGTGTGTTTTCTCTGCAGCAGGCAGTGGGGACCTTAGACATTTGTAAGCAAGAGAGAGGCACGTTCGGATTCGTGGTGTGAGGAAGAGCGATGTCCTAAGATGCAGACTCACAGCTTCAGATTCCTGCGGCTGGTACATTGGAGCTGTGAAGCCGGTTTTGAGACAGGGCTGTTGCCTCCCTAGAAGACCCCTTCAAGGCCTGACGGTGGTGCTCATGGATAGAAGACAACTTTCGATCTGGGCTCAGCATTTGGAAGTTCCGTGTACACGCTGGTATCTGTTGGGGGTGTCTTGGGCCTCTGAGAAGGGCGAGTGATTTTTCCCTGTGTGAGAACGCAGTGATCCAACTGTGCGTATGTCACCTCCTGAGGGTCTTGTTCATCAGGGCCCTGGAGAGAGGGAAATGTTGAGTGAGGGAGGGGCTCACATTCTTCAGGACTATTAGGGAATAAGGCAGTATCCACGAGGTTGGGTCGAGGAGGACCTACCTCCCTGTTCACTGTTCTGTCCCCAGCAGGCTCTGGGTCCATTACAGCAGCATCTGTAGGAGACAAAAGAACTGGGAGGGCACGTCTGGGTCCTCATTTCATGTGCAGAGCCCAACACACAGGGGGACACTGTAGGTGCCTGAGGTCCCTCAGCTGCCAACAGCCAGACTCAGACATTCTGTTTCTCTGAGTTCAAGACCCCTTCCCATGAATGGCTCTCAATTTCCATCCCGTGATTCTGTCCTCCCACTTTCTGCCTGTCATGGAACCTTCCTCCTGGATGTCAGTGGCTGCAGGGACGTGGACTGAGTTCAGAATCAGCAATGGTCTGTGAGCTGAAGGCAGGACAGGGTGTCTGGTGCTCTCTCCTGAAATCCCTGCTTCTCTGGCTCCTGCCTTGGGCCGGAGACCATCCTGCCAGTGAGGAACGTACACCTGCATGCCTCCCCCCTCCGCTTCCCCACACGACCCTGAGGGTCTGTGGCCTCTGCTCGATGAGACTTACTCTTTTGTTGGAGCACCAGCGATGCAGGAGAAAGAAGAGGATGGTGAAGAGGATCATGACCACTGAGGTCCCAATCAGAACATGTAGGTGTCCGGGGATACCTGGAGGAAGAAGAGACTCCAATAAGAAGCTAATCATAGCAGTTCCTTCTTATGGATTGTCTCTCATTTCTTGATTAAACCAGGTAACCATGTGGAATGTCTCCTTAGGACAAAAGCGGCCTGATGGCGGGAGACCCAGCTTTCTCCTGCTCTGTTTTGAGGAAGGAGGAAGGGGACCAGGAGTCAAGGAATGTGGGAGCCTCTAGAAACTGGGACATGTGAAGAGCAGATTCTCGCCTGGAACCTTCGGAGGGAAGGCAGCCTTGCTGTCACCTTGATTTTAGCCCAGTGAGATGCATTTCATCCTTTGAGCTACAGCACTGTAAGATAATTAAAAAGCCGTTTTGTTTTCATCCACCAATTTTGTGGAAATTTGTTATGGTAACAACAGGAAAGGATTCTAACTGCACAGCCTGAGCATGGGGCCGTGGCTGAATGAGTCAGTGAGTCGAAGTGTGCGTGCATGAGCTCTGTTCTCTGTTACTCAAGGCTCTTGCTCTGCTGAGTCAGCCAGGGTTGCCTCATGACCTACAGGAGTTCATTCCCTGGCAAGTGGAACTTCTCTAAAACACCTCACCCTCATTAGATGTTCCCTTCCCTTCCCTCTTTCAAGCCCCCAGGAATTTATCCTCCAGTTAGGAATGCAGGGAGAACACTGCATTTTTCTTGAGAAGGATGTCAGATTTGCAATCATTCTTCCAGCTTGTAGGAGGTCTCAGCTGCAGAAGATTAGAGATTAAGAGACTTCACTGAGCCCTGTGCTGGGCCAAGATCCCTTTTGCTTTTGGAGTGTCTGGAGTTCTGAGAGATGGTGGAAGACAGGCCCACAATCAGAGCTGGGAGGTGCTGAGCCAAGGCTTGAATCCAAGGCTTCCACCTCCCCGGGTTTCCAAAAGCAGAGATAAGAGGGATTCTTTACTCACCGGTTTTGGAGCTTGGTTCAGTGGGTGAAGGCCAACTACGTGAAGGGTTTCCTAGAATAGAGACAGGACAGAGGTGAGGAAATGAGGGTGCCTGTCCTCTACTCAAGGGAAATCTTTGCGGTTGCTTCACGGCCAACACTCTGTTATCCAACACTGGGCTCTGGGAGTCCTGGGATCCTCTTCTCCACAATTTTTGTATGTGTTGCCCATTGTCTGGAGACTTTAAGATATAGAGAGAAAACAGGAATATCACATTACCTGACTTAAAAATATGTTACAGAGCTGTAGTAAACAAAACACCATGACGTTGGCATAGAGAAAAGTGCATAGAACAACAGAGTAAAATGAAGAACAGAGATATAATCTATGCGTCTACATTCAACGGCTTTTTTTTTTTTTTTTTTTGAGATGGAATCTTGCTCTGTCACCGAGGCTGGAGTGTAGAGGTGCAATCTCGGCTCACAGCAACCTCCGTCTCCTGAATTCAAGCAATTCTCTTGCCTCAGACACTCGAGTAGTGGTATTACAGGCGCTGACCACCATGCTCAGCTAAGTTTTGTACTTTTAGTGGAGACAGGGTTTTACTATGTTGGCCAGGCGGGCCTCGAACTCCTGGTCTCAGGTGATCCACCCACCTTGGCCTCTGAAAGTGCTGGGACTGCAGGTGTGAGCCACCATGCCCAGCCAATACAATGCATTTTGACAAAGGTGTCAAGAACCTACAATCAGGAAAGGACAGTCTTTTCAATAAACGATGCGGGGAAAATGGGTTATCTACATGCAGGGAATGACATTGCACCTGTACCTCTCACCATTCACAAAAGTCAAATCCAAATGGATTAAATACATGAGTCTAAGTCCTGAACCTATGAAGCATGTAGAAGAAAATACTGGGGAAATGCTTCAGGACATTTGTCTGAGAAAAGACATTTTGTTTAAAACCTCAAAAACACAAGTAATCAAAGCAAAAAACAGACCACAGGGATTACATCAAACTAAGCAGCTTCTGCACTGCCAGGCAAGCGACCAACAAAGTAAAGAGACAACCCACAGAATGGGAGCAAATATTTGCAAACTATGCATCTAAATCGGCATTTATAACTAGAAATATAAGAAGCTCATGTAACGCAATAAAGCAAATAATTTAACTAAAAAATGGGCGAAAGACATGAACAGACATTTCGCCACAAACAAAGCATATAAATGGCCATCATGTATATGAAACACTGTTTAGTATCACTCATTATCAGAGAAATACAAATTAAAATCACAATGAATGTTCATCTCACCCCACTAAAATGGCTTTTATCTGCAATACAGGGAAAAAAATGCTGGCAAGATGGTAGAGAAAGGAGAATCCTCGTACCCTGTTTGTAGGAAGGTAAATTAGTACAGCCATTATGCAGAAAAGTATGGAAGTTCATAAAGAAACTAAAAAGAAACTGGGCATGGTGGCTCACACCTGTAATCCCAGCACTTTGGGAGAGCGAGGCGGGCACCTCACTTGAAGTCAGGAGTTGAGAGCAGCCTGGCCAACATGGGGAAACCCTGTCTGTACTAAAAAATACAAAATGTAGCTAGGCGTTGTGGTGTACACCTGTAATCCCAGCTCCCAGGGAGGCTGAGGCAGAAGAATCATTTGAATCCAGGAGGCCTCTGCCTCCCAGGAGGTTGCAATGAGCCTAGATTGTGTCACTTGCACACCAGCCTGGGCTACAGAGGAAAGTTCTGCCTCAAAAACAAAAACCAAACAAAAACCAAACAAAAAACTAAAAAGAGAATTTTCATAGTATTCACAAATTCACTACTGGGTTTACATCCAAAGGAAAGGACTTCAGTGTATGGAAGTTCTATCTGCACTCCCATGACTGTTTCAGCACAGTTCACAGTAGCCAAGATGTGGAGTCCACCTACCTGCCCATCAGTGG